>NW_025762706.1:0-1323 GCF_021184085.1 Oncorhynchus gorbuscha
CAACCCGATCGGAGCAGCCCAGTGGCCCTGACGACAACCCAACTCTGATGAAGGCAGGAGTCAGCCCCGTGGCCCTGACAACCCAACCAACTCTGATGAAGGCAGGAGTCAGCCCCGTGGCCCTGACAACCCAACTCTGATGAAGGCAGGAGTCAGCCCCGTGGCCCTGACAACCCAACCCAACTCTGATGAAGGCAGGAGTCAGCCCCGTGGCCCTGACAACCCAACTCTGATGAAGGCAGGAGTCAGCCCAGTGGCCCTGACAACCCAACCCAACTCTGATGAAGGCAGGAGTCAGCCCCGTGGCCCTGACAACCCAACCCAACTCTGATGAAGGCAGGAGTCAGCCCCGCGGCCCTGACAACCCAACCCACTCTGATGAAGGCAGGAGTCAGCCCCGTGGCCCTGACAACCCAACCCAACTCTGATGAAGGCAGGGAGTCAGCCCCGTGGCCCTGACAACCCAACCCAACTCTGATGAAGGCAGGAGTCAGCCCCGTGGCCCTGACAACCCCAACTCTGATGAAGGCAGGAGTCAGCCCCGTGGCCCTGACAACCCAACTCTGATGAAGGCAGGAGTCAGCCCCGTGGCCCTGACAACCCAACCCAACTCTGATGAAGGCAGGAGTCAGCCCCGTGGCCCTGACAACCCAACCCAACTCTGATGAAGGCAGGAGTCAGCCCCGTGGCCCTGACAACCCAACCCAACTCTGATGAAGGCAGGAGTCAGCCCCGTGGCCCTGACAACCCAACTCTGATGAAGGCAGGAGTCAGCCCCGTGGCCCTGACAACCCAACTCTGATGAAGGCAGGAGTCAGCCCCGTGGCCCTGACAACCCAACTCTGATGAAGGCAGGAGTCAGCCCCGTGGCCCTGACAACCCAACTCTGATGAAGGCAGGAGTCAGCCCCGTGGCCCTGACAACCCAACTCTGATGAAGGCAGGAGTCAGCCCCGTGGCCCTGACAACCCAACTCTGATGAAGGCAGGAATCAGCCCCGTGGCCCTGACAACCAACCCAACTCTGATGAAGGCAGGAGTCAGCCCCGTGGCCCTGACAACCCAACTCACCTGATGAAGGCAGGAGTCAGCCCCGTGGCCCTGACAACCCAACCAACTCTGATGAAGGCAGAGTCAGCCCCGTGGCCCTGACAACCCAACTCCTGATGAAGGCAGGAGTCAGCCCCGTGGCCCTGACAACCCAACTCTGATGAAGGCAGGAGTTAGCCCCCGTGGCCCCGACAACCCAACCCTGATGAAGGCAGGAGTTAGCCCGTGGCCCTGACAACCCAACCCAATCCTGATGAAGGCAGGAGTTAGCCCCG
>NW_025762707.1:0-1323 GCF_021184085.1 Oncorhynchus gorbuscha
TATTATTGCTGCTGTACTGTCTATCTCTACCTCTATGTACAAACAGTGACTTATTATTATTATTATTATTATTATTATTGTTGCTGTACTGTCTATAACTGCCTTAACAAACAGTGACTTATTATTATTTATTATTATTGTTGTGATTATTGTTTGCTAGTGCTAGTCTGTAACTGCCTGTAACAGACAGTGACTTAGTGTGTGTGTGTGTGTTGTTGTTGTTGTTGTTGTTGCTGTTGCTGTACTGTCTATACTGTATACAGACGGTGACTTATTATTGTTGTTGTTGTTGTTGTTGTTATTATTGTTCTGTACTGTCTATAACTACCTTAACAAACAGGACGTTATTGTTATTATTATTATTATTATTATTATTATTGTTGCTGATACTGTCTATAACTACCTTAACAAACAGTGACATTATTATTATTATTATTATTGTTATTTATTATTATTGTTGCTGTACTGTCTATAACTACCTTAACAAACAGTGACTTATTATTATTATTATTATTATTATTATTGTTGCTGTACTGTCTATAACTACCTTAACAAACAGTAGACTTATTAATTATTATTATATATTATTATTATTATTATTGTTGCTGTACTGTCTATAACTACCTTAACAAACAGTGACTTATTATTATTATTATTATTATTATTATTATTATTGTTGCTGTACTGTCTATAACTACCTTAACAAACAGTGACTTATTATTAATTATTATTATTATTATTGTTGCTGTACTGTCTATAACTACCTTAACAAACAGTGACTTATATATTATTATTATTATATATTATTATTGTTGCTGTACTGTCTATAACTACCTTAACAAACAGTGACTTATTATTATTATTATTATTATTATTATTATTATTGTTGCTGTACTGTCTATAACTACCTTAACAAACAGTGACTTATTATTATTATTATTATTATTATTATTATTGTTGCTGTACTGTCTATAACTACCTTAACAAACAGTGACTTATTATTATTATTATTATTATTATTATTATTGTTGCTGTACTGTCTATAACTACCTTAACAAACAGTGACTTATTATTATTATTATTATTATTATTATTATTGTTGCTGTACTGTCTATAACTACCTTAACAAACAGTGACTTATTATTATTATTATTATTATTGTTGTTGTACTGTCTATAACTACCTTAACAAACAGTGACTTATTATTATTATTATTATTATTGTTGCTGTACTGTCTATAACTACCTTTAACAAACAGTGACTATTATTATTATTATTATTATTATTATTGTTGCTGTACTGTCTATAACTTCACCTTAGCAA
>NW_025762708.1:0-1323 GCF_021184085.1 Oncorhynchus gorbuscha
GGGCAGGAGAGATGGGCAGGAGAGATGCGGTGGCTGGGGACAGACTGAGACACAGCAAGGCCAGGAGCAGGACCAGGAGAGATGCGGTGTCTGGGGACAGACTTAGACACAGCAAGGCCAGGAGCAAAAGCAGGAAGAGAGTTACCGGACTTAGTCTGCGCGCAGTCCGAAAAGGCAGCCACGAAACGACGCGTATCACGCTCCTGAGTGGGCCACCAAAAACGCTGGCGAAAAGAAGCAAGCGTACCCCGAACGCCGAGGTGGCCGGCTGACTTGGCAGAGTGAGCCCACTGAAGAACGGCCAGACGAGTAGGAACGGGAACGAAAAGAAGGTTCCTAGGACAAGCGCGCGGAGAAGGAGTGTGAGTGAGTGCTTGCTTAACCTGCCTCTCAATTCCCCAGACAGTCAACCCGACAACACGTCCCTCAGGGAATCTCCCCTCGGGGTCGGTGGAGGCTACTGAAGAACTGAAGAGATGGGATAAAGCATCAGGCTTGGTGTTCCTTGAGCCCGGACGATAAGAAATAACGAACTCGAAATGAGCGAAATACAGCGCCCAACGAGCCTGACGCGCATTAAGTCGTTTGGCAGAACGGATGTACTCAAGGTTCTTATGGTCAGTCCAAACGACAAAAGGAACGGTCGCCCCCTCCAACCACTGTCGCCATTCACCTAGGGCTAAGCGGATGGCGAGCAGTTCGCGGTTAGCCACATCATAGTTACGTTCCGACAGCGACAGGCGACGAGAAAAATATGCTCAAGGGTGGACCTTATCGTCAGAATGGGAGCGCTGGGACAGAATGGCTCCCACGCCCACCTCTGAAGTGTCCAAACAGGGAAAGCATAAATCCTCAATCATTACAGGGGAAGTCCAAACAGGGAAAACACAAATCCTCTAGTTTAACAGGAGAGTCCCCCTTCTAGTTGTTGAGGAGAGTTGCAGGGCTAGCGGCAACAGACTGCAGGTCCCTTCGGGTAGGCGCGGGCCGTAGAAGATAGAGACACCTGCTCACACGTAGTATCTGATGACGAGGCAGAATACAACTGGACGGAACAAAAGCAAAGCAAACAGCAAACAAGAATCCGACAAGGACAAAAGCAGAAACAGAGAGAGAAATAGAGACTTAATCAGAGGGCAAAATAGGGGACAGGTGTGAAAGAGTAAACGAGGTCGTTAGGAGAATGAGGAACAGCTGGGAGCAGGAACGGAACGATAGAGAGAGAGAGGAATAGAGAGAGAGAAAGAAACCTAATAAGACCAGCAGGGGGAAACGAAGAGAAGAGAAAGCACAACGACAAGACATGACAATACAATACATGAC
>NW_025762709.1:0-1321 GCF_021184085.1 Oncorhynchus gorbuscha
CATAATATAATAGAGACAGTAGATCTAGCTGGTCTGTCATAATATAATAGGAGACAGTAGATTTAGCTGGTCTGTCATAATATAATAGAGACAGTAGATCTAGCTGGTCTGTCATAATATAATAGAGACAGTAGATCTAGCTGGTCTGCCATAATGCAATAGAGACAGTAGATTTAGCTGGTCTGTCATAATATAATAGAGATAGTAGATCTAGCTGGTCTGTCATAATGTAATAGAGACAGTAGATCTAGCTGGTCTGTCATAATATAATAGAGACAGTAGATCTAGCTGGTCTGTCATGTTATAATAGAGTACAATAGATCTAGCTGGTCTGTCATAATATAATAGAGACAGTAGATCTAGCTGGTCTGTCATAATTTATTCGAGACAGTAGATCTAGCTGGTCTGTCATAATATAATTGAGACAGTAGATCTAGCTGATCTGCCATTTTGTAATTGAGACAGTAGATCTAGCTGGTCTGTCATAATATAAAAGAAGCAAAAGATCTAGCTGGTCTGTCATAATATAATAGAGACAGTAGATATATCTGGTCTGTCATAATATAAAAGAGGCAGTAGATCTAGCTGGTCTGTCATAATATAATAGAGACAGTAGATCTAGCTGGTCTGTCATAATATAATAGAGACAGAAGATCTAGCTGGTCTGTCATAATATAATAGAGACAGTAGATCTAGCTGGTCTGTCATAATATAATAGAGACAGTAGATCTAGCTGGTCTGTCATAATATAATAGAGACAGTAGATCTAGCTGGTCTGTCATAATATAATAGAGACAGTAGATCTAGCTGGTCTGCCATAATATAATAGAGACAGCAGATCTAGCTGGTCTGTCATAATATAATAGAGACAGTAGATCTAGCTGGTCTGTCATAATGTAATAGAGACAGTAGATCTAGCTGGTCTGTCATAATATAATAGAGACAGTAGATCTAGCTGGTCTGTCATATTATAATAGAGACAGTAGATCTAGCTGGTCTGTCATAATATAATAGAGACAGTAGATCTAGCTGGTCTGTCATAATATAATAGAGACAGTAGATCTAGCTGGTCTGTCATAATATAATAGAGACAGTAGATCTAGCTGGTCTGTCATAATATAATAGAGACAGTAGATCTAGCTGGTCTGCCATAATGTAATAGAGACAGTAGATCTAGCTAGTCTGCCATAATGTAACTGAGATAGAAGTTCTAGCTGGTCTGTCATAATATAATAGAGACAGTAGATCTAGCTGGTCTGTCATAATATAATAGAGACAGTAGATCTAGCTGGTCTGTCATAATATAATAGAGACAGTAGAT
>NW_025762710.1:0-1320 GCF_021184085.1 Oncorhynchus gorbuscha
TAATATAATGTTTACATACCCTACATTACTCATCTCATTTGTATATGTATATACTATACTCGATACCATCTACTGCATCTTTATGTAATACATGTATCACTAGCCACTTTAAACTATGCCACTTTGTTTACATACCCTACATTACTCATCTCATTTGTATATGCATATACTGTACTCAATACCACCTACTGCATCTTGCCTATGCCGTTCTGTACCATCCCTCATTCATATCTTTATGTACATATTCTTTATCCCTTTACACTTGTGTCTATAAATTAGTAGTTTTGGAATTGTTAGTTAGATTACTCATTGGTTATTACTGCATTGTCGTAACTAGAAGCACAAGCATTTCGCTACACTCATTAACATCTGCTAACCATGTGTATGTGACAAATAAATTTGATTTGACCTGCAAGTTCCCGGACATTTCTGGGTTGAATGGCCCTAGCCCTCACACTCCGATCCAACAGGTCCCAGACGTGCTCAATGGGATTGAGATCCGGGCTCTTCACTAGCCATGGCAGAACACTGACATTCCTGTCTTGCAGGAAATCACGCAAAGAACGAGCAGAATGGCTGGTGGCATTGTCATGCTGGAGGGACATGTCAGGATGAGCCTGCAGGAAGGGTACCACATGAGGGAGGAGGATGTCTTCAATGAAACGCACAGCGTTGAGATTGCCTGCAATAATAACAAGCTCAGTCTAATGATGCTGTGACACACCGCCGCAGACCACCTCCAAATCGATCCCGCACCAGAGTACAGGCCTTGGTGTAACGCTCATTCCTTCGATGATAAACGTGAATCCGACCATCATCCCCAGTGAGACAAAAACGCGACTCGTCAGTGAAGAGCACTTTTTGCTAGAACTGTCTGGTCCAGCGACGGTGGGTTTGTGCCCATAGGCGACGTTGATGTCGGTGATGTCTGGTGAGGACCTGCCTTACAACAGGCCTACAAAGCCTTGTCCAGCTTCCTGGGCCCATTGCATGTCTGAGCACTGATGGAGGAATTGTGCGTTCCTGGTGTAACTCAGGCAGTTGTTGTTGCCATCCTGTACCTGTCCCGCAGGTGTGATGTTCAGATGTACCGATCCTGTGCAGGTGTTGTTATACGTGGTCTGCCACTGTGAGGACAATCAGCTGTCTGTCCTGTCTCCCTGTAGTGCTGTCTTAGGCGTCTCACAGTACACAGACATCGCAATTTATTGCCCTGGCCACATCTGCAGTTCTCATGCCTCCTTGCAGCATGCCCAAGTTCACGCAGATGAACAGGGACCCCGGGCATTTTTCCAGAGTCAGTAGAAAGGCCTCTTTAGT
>NW_025762711.1:0-1320 GCF_021184085.1 Oncorhynchus gorbuscha
GGACATGAGTTGTTGTATTTTGGTACTGTCAACACTGAATGCACCTAGCAATGTATTGGGGATGTGAGACAGGATATGTGTTTTACCTTTCTTCATGCTCCTGTGTAGAACAACTTGTCAGATGGTGCATTGGAGACTGATGTGTTCCTGTCCTGTCTTTTCACAATACTATTGCAGATCAACATAAGCCAGCAGCATACCACCTTACATACCACCGCTGGCTTGCTTCTGAAGCTAAGCAGGGATGGTCCTGGTCAGTCCCTGGAAGGGAGACCAAATGCTGCTGGAAGTGGTGTTGGAGGACCAGTAGAAGGCACTCTTTCATCTGTTCTTAAAAATATCCCAATATGCTAGGGCAGTGATTGGGGACACTGCCCTGTGTAGGGTGTTGACTATTGGCTGGGATGTTAAACGGGTGTCCTGACTCTCTGAGGTCATTAAAGATCCCATGACACTGATCATAAGAGTAAAGGTGTTAACCCTGGTCTCCTGGCTAAATTCCCAATCTGGCCCTCAAACCATCTGTCACCCCAGTTTACAATTTTCTCATTCATCCCCCTCCTCTCCTCTGTAACTATTCCCCAGGTCATTGCTGCTAATGAGAACATATTCTCAGTCAATTTACCTGGTAAAATAACAGATAAGTAAATATAAATAAAACATGTATTCATTAAAGTAATATGGGGTGGAAGCTATTGACGTTTTAAGAAAGTATCTTTACTGTAAAGTCAATTTAAGATGGTAGAATATCACCAAAGTCAAGAAATACAAAAGTTATTGCTATTGATTTGAGGGATGAGGACCCTGAACCAATCACAGTTAGTTTTACTCATGAAAGTCATATGGGGTAAAAGATATTGATGTTTTTATTGTAAAGTGATTTATTTTACATTTTGTAGATTGTACAGAAGTAAAAAAAAAATGTAACTAATTGCATTCGAGAGAAAAGGTCTCTTATCAGTGTCAAATTTGTTTGAGATCTCTATGTCGTGTAGTTGAGAAGGTATTGATATTTTTTATTTACAGGCAATTGTATGTGATGCAGTTTTAAGACGGTTCCTTAACCCTCTGAACAGAGGATGGCACATTTTTAGCTACATTTCACCTCCAAAAAGTGAATATGACACCGAATGGTAAAAACAAGGGGTTTAACTTATTCACTATCATCAGACGAGTTAGAATATTACATTTATATATAAATATGTTTTATTGAAGAGCAAAGTCTGAATCTTTAATATAAAGCTAACTTCACCGCTGTAAAACACTGTATGATTAAATCATTCAATTTTGATTCAACATTAAAAACGGTGAACTAATCTT
>NW_025762712.1:0-1318 GCF_021184085.1 Oncorhynchus gorbuscha
CGGCGGTTGCAGGGTTCCATTTGTGGAGTTATCGCTTCTCGGCTTTTGGCTAGAAGTTCCAAGTTGGGTACTGAGGTGCCGTAACCCCACATAGTTAAGCCGATGGCCGGAGAAGCGGGATCAACAGTCAGCCAGAGGCTGGACTTTGCGCAATACGTTGCAATTCGTTTGGAAGAACAAGGGCCAAACAAATTGGGAACAGAGAATGGTTCATCAGGACGGTGATCATTGAAGGGTTAAGGGTGGACCCAGGGCGTTTACTGCTGGCCGGAACATGGCGGAGGGCTATGACCTGTCCCTAAACAGTGAGGCCTTGTACAGGAGATGTATGGACACCTGCAAAGAGAAGGCAGCCAGTGAGCCGTTCCGCAAGTTTCAGGTTTTCCCTTTGTGCCGGTTGGACTTAAAAGTCATCACTGTACATGTTTACAATCCCTATGTGGGGGATGACAGCATCGGGGCGTTCCTAGGCCGGTTTGGAAAAGTGAGTCCTGGGGTGCGGTAACGCGGACGGGTATGGCATCTGGTCAGGGAGGAGACAGTTCGTGTCACGCTGAATAGGGACCCGGAAGGAGATGATAAGTTGGTTCACCCACCAGCCTATTTCTCCATTGGAGCGGACCGGGGTACCTGTTTTATTCAGGCCAGCCAAGTTTTTGTAGAAGCTGCCGTAGTTTTCGGTCATGTGGCCACAGGGTGCAACCTGCTGAAGTGCAGGAATTGCGGAAACCAGGTCACGGGGCAGCCAACTGCAGAGAGGCTCGAGTCTGCAATGGCTGTGGGAAGCAGGGCCATTTGTTTAAAGACTGTCCCTTTAGACAACGGACCTATGCGGAGGCAGCCGGCAGCGGCCCTGAGGAGGGCCGGCGGGACCTCCCTCAGGCCAATAGAGAAGGTTCTTGAGGAAATTCGGCGGCGGCAGAGGAGGTGGCAAAATCCCCCGGAGGAAGTGGAGTAAAGGAGGTCCGTCCGGATGGTACGGAGGAGGAAATGGAGCTGCTGACGGGGGCCTGGGAGGACAGTCTGATGGGTAGACGTCAGACGACTTAGCCACCCGGAACCCCTACCCGGAAGATGAGGTCGTCCCCTCGGCGGAGGGGTCGACTGATCGGCGTCTTCAGATAAAGGAGAGTCCAGGAAGGTGTACAAGGAAAAGAAAGAAGAGGAGGGTTACTGACCGGGTGGCGGGAAGAGCATAAGAA
This sequence comes from Oncorhynchus gorbuscha, assembly GCF_021184085.1. Classification (NCBI taxonomy): domain Eukaryota; kingdom Metazoa; phylum Chordata; class Actinopteri; order Salmoniformes; family Salmonidae; genus Oncorhynchus; species Oncorhynchus gorbuscha. Next base: position 1,203 of record NW_025762712.1, read on the forward strand.
GCCGGGGTGGCCATCTCCAACCGGTTTTTAGTGCTGAACCCGGATACCGGGGATGAAGGGTCAGATGAGGGGGAGGAGAATAAGGATCCAGCGGTTTCAAAGGATCCTGCGGTGGA
>NW_025762713.1:0-1317 GCF_021184085.1 Oncorhynchus gorbuscha
CCTATTCCTATATAGTGGCCACTACTATAGACCAGAGCCCTATTCCCTATATAGTAAACTACTATAGACTCCATTCCCTATATAGTACACTACTATAGACTCTATTCCCAATAGACCCTATTCCCTATATAGTACACTACTATAGACCAGAGCCCTACTATATAGTACACTATAGACTCTATTCCCTATATAGACCCTATTCCCTATTATAGTACACTACTATAGACTCTATTCCCACTACTATAGTACACTACTATAGACTATATTCCCTATATAGTACACTACTATAGACCCTATTTCCTATATAGTACACTATAGACTGTATTCCCTATATAGTACACTACTATAGACCCTATTTTATTCCCTATAGACTCTATTACACAGTACACTATAGACTATATTCCCTATTACACCAATATAGTACACTACTATAGACTGTATTCCCTATATAGTACACTACTATAGACTCTATTCCCAATACAGTACACTACTATAGACCCTATTCCCTATATAGTAAACTACTATAGACCCTATTCCCTATATAGTACACTACTATAGACCCTATTCCCTATATAGTACACTACTATAGACTATATTCCTCTAGTATACTATAGACCCTATCCCCCTATAGTACACCTATAGACTCTATTCCCAATATAGTACACTACTATAGACCAGAGCCCTATTCCCTATATAGTACTATAGACCCTACTATAGTACACTCCTGACCCTATTCCCTACATATTGCACTACTATATAGACCTTTATTCCCTATAGTACACTATTATAGACCCTATTCCCTATAGTACATAGCATAGACCACTATAGACAGGGTCCTATTCCCTATATAGTACACTACTATAGACTTCTAGACCCTATTCCTATATAGTACTACTTTAGACCAGGGTCCTATTCCCTATATAGTACACTACTATAGACCCTATTCTATATAGTACACTACTATAGACCCTATTCCCTATATAGTACACTACTATAGACCCTATTCCCTATATAGTACAACTATAGACCATAGACCCTATTCCCTATATAGTACACTACTATAGACCCTATTCCCTATATAGTACACTACTATAGACTCTATTCCCATAGTACATATTCACTACACTATAGACTCTATTATATAGTACACTACTATAGACCCTATTCCCTATATAGTACACTACTATAGACCCTATTCTATAGACCCTATTCCCTATATAGTGCACTACTATAGACCCTATTCCTATATAGTACACTACTATAGACCCTATTCCTATTATAGTACACTACTATAGACTCTATTCCCAATACAGTACA
>NW_025762714.1:0-1316 GCF_021184085.1 Oncorhynchus gorbuscha
GCACATTGACTCTGTACCGGTATCCCCCTGTATATAGTCTCCACATTGACTCTGTACCGGTACCCCCTGTATATAGTCTCACTATTGTTATTTTACTGCTGCTCTTTAATTACTTGTTACTTTTATTTCTTATTCTTCTCTGTATTTATTTTAAATATATAACCATATTGTTGGTTAGGGGCTCGTAAGTAAGCATTTCACTGTAAGGTGAATGTGACTAATACAAATTGAATTAAATTTAGCTGACTGACTTGTCCTGGGATATAAACGTTGAGTTGTTATTTTACCTAAAATGCACCTGGTCCTCTACTCCAACAATTAATCCACACATAAAACGGTCATAAAACATAATCGTTTCTCGTCATCCGTCCTCCTTCCAGGCTTCTTCTTCTTTGGACGTTTAATGGTGACTGGCATCTAACTTTCAATCATCTTTCAATCACCCACGTGGGTATAACCAATGAAGAGATGGCACCTGAGTATCTGCTTCTATAAACCAATCAAATCAAATCAAATCCAATGTTATTTGTCACATACACATGGTTAGCAGATGTTAATGCGAGTGTAGCGAAATGCTTGTGCTTCTAGTTCCGACAATGCAGTGATAACCAACAAGTAATCTAACTAACAATTCCAAAACTACTGTCTTATACACAGTGTAAGGGGATAAGGAATATGTACATAAGGATATATGAATGAGTGATGGTACAGAGCAGCATACAGTAGATGGTATCGAGTACAGTATATACATATGAGATGAGTATGTAGACAAAGTAAACAAAGTGGCATAGTTAAAGTGGCTAGTGATACATGTATTACATAAGGATGCAGTCAATGATGTAGAGTACAGTATATACATATGCATATGAGATGAATAATGTAGGGTAAGTAACATTATATAAGGTAGCATTGTTTAAAGTGGCTAGTGATATATTTACATAATTTCCCATCAATTCCCATTATTAAAGTGGCTGGAGTTGGGTCAGTGTCAATGACAGTGTGTTGGCAGCAGCCACTCAATGTTAGTGGTGGCTGTTTATCAGTCTGATGGCCTTGAGATAGAAGCTGTTTTTCAGTCTCTCGGTCCCAGCTTTGATGGACCTGTACTGACCTCGCCTTCTGGATGATAGTGGGGTGAACAGGCAGTCGTTCGGGTGGTTGATGTCCTTGATGATCTTTATGGCCTTCCTGTAACATCGGGTGGTGTAGGTGTCCTGGAGGGCAGGTAGTTTACCCCCGGTGATGCGTTGTGCAGACCTCACTACCCTCTGGAGAGCCTTACAGTTGAGGGCGGAGCAGTTGCCATACCAGGCGGT
>NW_025762715.1:0-1316 GCF_021184085.1 Oncorhynchus gorbuscha
GTATAGAATCAACATCCTGTTGAAACAAGGCTCCTATAGTTCTATTGTTGTTGAATGGACCAACATGAGGTATAGAATCAACATCCTGTTGAAACAAGGTTCCTATAGATTCTATTGTTGTTGAATGGACCAACATGAGGTATAGAATCAACATCCTGTTGAAACAAGGTTCCTATAGTTCTATTGTTGTTGAATGGACCAACATGAGGTATAGATATCAACATCCTGTTGAAACAAGGTTCCTATAGTTCTATTGTTGTTGAATGGACCAACATGACATGAGGTATAGAATCAACATCCTGTTGAAACAAGGTTCCTATAGTTCTATTGTTGTTGAATGGACCAACATGACATGAGGTATAGAATCAACATCCTGTTGAAACAAGGTTCCTATAGTTCTATTGTTGTTGAATGGACCAACATGACATGAGGTATAGAATCAACATCCTGTTGAAACAAGGTTCCTATAGTTCTATTGTTGTTGAATGGACCAACATGAGGTATAGAATCAACATCCTGTTGAAACAAGGTTCCTATAGTTCTATTGTTGTTGAATGGACCAACATGAGGTATAGAATCAACATCCTGTTGAAACAAGGTTCCTATAGTTCTATTGTTGTTGAATGGACCAACATGAGGTATAGAATCAACATCCTGTTGAAACAAGGTTCCTATAGTTCTATTGTTGTTGAATGGACCAACATGACATGAGGTATAGAATCAACATCCTGTTGAAACAAGGTTCCTATAGCTCTATTGTTGTTGAATGGACCAACATGAGGTATAGAATCAACATCCTGTTGAAACAAGGTTCCTATAGTTCTATTGTTGTTGAATGGACCAACATGAGGTATAGAATCAACATCCTGTTGAAACAAGGTTCCTATAGTTCTATTGTTGTTGAATGGACCAACATGAGGTATAGAATCAACATCCTGTTGAAACAAGGTTCCTATAGTTCTATTGTTGTTGAATGGACCAACAACATGAGGTATAGAATCAACATCCTGTTGAAACAAGGTTCCTATAGTTCTATTGTTGTTGAATGGACAACATGACATGAGGTATAGAATCAACATCCTGTTGAAACAAGGTTCCTATAGTTCTATTGTTGTTGAATGGACCAACATGAGGTATAGAATCAACATCCTGTTGAAACAAGGTTCCTATAGTTCTATTGTTGTTGAATGGACCAACATGAGGTATAGAATCAACATCCTGTTGAAACAAGGTTCCTATAGTTCTATTGTTGTTGAATGGACCAACATGAGGTATAGAATCAACATCCTGTTGAAACAAGGTTCCTATAGTTCTAT
>NW_025762716.1:0-1315 GCF_021184085.1 Oncorhynchus gorbuscha
CTGACCCTGTATATAGTATGGTATTAACTGACCCTGTATATAGTATGGTATTAACTGACCCTGTATATAGTATGGTATTAACTGACCCTGTATATAGTATGGTATTAACTGACCCTGTATATAGTATGGTATTAACAGACCCTGTATATAGTATTAACTGACCCTGTATATAAGTATTAACTGACCCTGTATATAGTATGGTACTAACTGACCCTGTATATAGTATGGTACTAACTGACCCTGTATATAGTATGGTATTAACTGACCCTGTATATAGTATGGTATTAACTGACCCTGTATATAGTATGGTACAAACTGACCCTGTATATAGTATGGTATTAACTGACCCTGTATATAGTATTAACTGACCCTGTATATAGTATGGTATTAACTGACCCTGTATATAGTATGGTACTAACTGACCCTGTATATAGTATTAACTGACCCTGTATATAGTATTAACTGACCCTGTATATAGTATGGTATTAACTGACCCTGTATATAGTATTAACTGACCCTGTATATAGTATGGTATTAACTGACCCTGTATATAGTATGGTATTAACTGACCCTGTATATAGTGTGGTATTAACTGACCCTGTATATAGTATGGTATTAACTTACCCTGTATATAGTATGGTATTAACTGACCCTGTATATAGTATGGTATTAACTGACCCTGTATATAGTATTAAATGACCCTGTATATAGTATGGTATTAACTGACCCTGTATATAGTATGGTACTAACTGACCCTGTATATAGTATGGTACTAACTGACCCTGTATATAGTATTAACTGACCCTGTATATAGTATGGTATTAACTGACCCTGTATATAGTATGGTATTAACAGACCCTGTATATAGTATTAACTGACCCTGTATATAGTATGGTATTAACTGACCCTGTATATAGTATGGTATTAACTGACCCGGCATATAGTATGGGTATTAACTGACCCTGTATATAGTATGGCATTAACAGACCCTGTATATAGTATTAACTGACCCTGTATAGTATGGCATTAACCTGACCTGTATAGTATGGTACTAACTGACCCTGTATATAGTATAGTACTAACTGACCCTGTATATAGTATGGTATTAACTGACCCTGTATATAGTATGGTATTAACTGACCCTGTATATAGTATGGTACAAACTGACCCTGTATATAGTATGGTATTAACTGACCCTGTATATAGTATGGTATTAACTGACCCTGTATATAGTATAGTATTAACTCTCCCTGTATATAGTATGGTATTAACTAGAACCTGTATATAGTAATACGTAACTGAAACGGAAGTAATA
>NW_025762717.1:0-1315 GCF_021184085.1 Oncorhynchus gorbuscha
GCAGGTAAAGGGAAAGACAGTATGATGGAGAAATACAAAAAGGGAGGGAGAGTGAAATCAGTCAAGAGGACAGATGAGGTAGAGAGAGAGAGAGGTAGACAGAGCCAGAGAGATGCAGGGAGGAAGGAGAGAGGGAGGCTCCTGTCCTCTGGGAGTTGCTGCCTGTCCTCTCCTCCTCCTGTGACGGACAGGCTGAAATGACCACCAGAGCTACCTCCTGTAATGACTTGATGAATGAGCTTCTCCATCCCCCTTTCCTCCCTCCCTCCTCCCTCCCTCCCTCCCTCCCTCCCTCCCTCCCTCCCTCCCTCCACCCACTCACCATCCTCCCCCTCCCTCCCTCTCCTCCCTCCACCCACTCACCCATCCTCCCCTCCCTCACATTCCATATTAAAGGAATGATAAGACTTGCCATATCCTCACTTTAGTGCAGATGGCTAATAGTAGTAGTAGTAGTTGTGATAATACTAGTGGAGCAGTAGTAGCAGTAGTAGTAGTAGTAATATTTGTAGTAGTAGTGATGGTAGTAGCAGCAGTAGTAGTAGTAGTGATAGTAGTAGCAGCAGCAACAGTATTAGTATCTGAATGTAGTAGTAGTAGCAGTAGTAGTAGAAATATTTGTAGTAGTAGTGATAGTAGTAGCAGCAGTAGTAGTAGTAGTGATAGTAGTAGCAGCAGCAATAGTATTAGTGATAATACGAATGTAGTAGTAGTAGCAGTAGTAGTAGAAATATTTGTAGTAGTAGTGATAGTAGTAGCAGCAGTAGTAGTAGTAGTGATAGTAGTAGCAGCAGCAACAGTATTAGTGATAATACGAATGTAGTAGTAGTAGCAGTAGTAGTAGAAATATTTGTAGTAGTAGTGATAGTAGTAGCAGCAGTAGTAGTAGTGATAGTAGTAGCAGCAGCAATAGTATTAGTGATAATACGAATGTAGTAGTAGTAGCAGTAGTAGTAGAAATATTTGTAGTAGTAGTGATAGTAGTAGTAGTAGTGATAGTAGTAGTATTAGTAATAATACTAATGTAGTAGTAGTAGCAGTAGTAGTAGTAATATTTGCAGTAGTAGTAGTGATAGTAGTTGCAGCAGTAGTAGTATTGATAATAGGGCTATCTTCTGTATACCACCCTCCCTTGCCACAACACAACCGATTGGCTCAAATGCATTAAGAAGGAAGGAAATTCCACTATTGAACTTTTAAGAAGGCACACCTAACCCCACCCACTTGCCAAAGCACAGCCCCCACACACTAGAGGAAATCTACAACCACCAACTTACCATCCTGAGACAAGGCCGAGTATAGCCCACAAGATCTC
>NW_025762718.1:0-1315 GCF_021184085.1 Oncorhynchus gorbuscha
CGTTGAGAAAGAGGCGCTGGCAGTAAAGTGGGCTCTAGAAAGCCTGAAGTACTACCTGCTGGGGCGCCACTTCACCCTCATCAGTGACCATGCCCCACTCACCTGGATGCATAGGGCTAAAGAGAAGAACGCTCGGGTTGGTTTTTGAGTCACCAACCGAGACTACTAAAAACCAGGAAGAGGAAGAGAGAGTGCTGGAAGGAGCTATGAACAATAGAGAAAGAGACTATAGAGATTGGCTGGATTTACCGTGTATGAGCTGGATTGTTTGGACTTACCTGTTGGCGTTTGGACCTGGACCTACCGAGAACCCGATTGGTGTACCGAACCCTGCTATCCTTGACCTCGCCTACGGCCTGGGTGGACCAGGACGGAGAAACAAACACACAGGTACTGTCCTGTTCGAAAGAACTCTCATTCTTGGGTGATTTGGTGACAGTTTACCACTTAGTTTGTGACAAACGCTCCTAACCTTGAAGAGGTTTGCCACAATATATAAAGTGAAATAAACAAAAATTAACAGTAAACATTACACATACAGAAGTTTCAAAACAATAAAGACATTTACAATGTACAAATGGTAAAGGACACAAGATAAAATAAATAAGCATAAATATGGGTTGTATTTACAATGGTGTGTTCTTCACTGGTTGCCCTTTTCTCGTGGCAACAGGTCACAAATCTTGCTGCTGTGATGGAACACTGGAATTTCACCCAGTAGATATGGGAGTTTATCAAAATTGGATTTGTTTTCGAATTCTTTGTGGATCTGTGTAATCTGAGGGAAATATGTCTGTCTAATATAGTCATACATTGGGCAGGAGGTTAGGAAGTGCAGCTCAGTTTCCACCTCATTTTGTGGGCAGTGAGCACATAGCCTGTCTTCTCTTGAGAGCCATGTCTGCCTATGGCGGCCTTTCTCAATAGTAAGGCTATGCTCACCGAGTCTGTACATAGTCAAAGCTTTCCTTAATTTTGGCTCAGTCACAGTGGTCAGGTATTCTGCCGCTGTGTACTCTCTGTGTAGGGCCAAATAGCATTCTAGTTTGCTCTGTTTAAAAAAATATATATTTCCAATGTGTCAAGTAATTATCTTTTTGTTTTCTCATGATTTGGTTGGGTCTAATTGTGCTGTCTGTCTGTCTGTCTGTCTGTCTGTCTGTCTGTCTGTCTGTCTGTCTGTCTGTCTGTCTGTCTGTCTGTCTGTCTGTCTGTCTGTCTGTCTGTCTGTCTGTCTGTCTGTCTGTCTGTCTGTCTGTCTGTCTGTCTGTCTGTCTGTCTGTCTGTCTGTCTGTCTGTCTCTCGGTCTGTATTG
>NW_025762719.1:0-1312 GCF_021184085.1 Oncorhynchus gorbuscha
CCCACTTCCTATGATATGTTACGTCCACCTCCTAGTGATATGTTACTAACGTCCACCTCCTATGATATGATACGCCCACTTCCTGTGATATGTTAGCATTCACCTGCGATATGATACGGCCCACTCCTATGATATGATACGCCCACTTCCCGATATGTTACGTCCACTCTCCTATGATATGTTACGTCCACTTATAATATGTTTACGCCCAATTCTATGATATGTTACGCTCCACTCCTATGCGATATGTTACGCCCACTTCCTATAATATGTTACGCCCACCTCCTATGATATGTTACGCCCAATCCTATGATATGTTACGCCCACCTCCTAAGATATGTTATGTCCACTTCCTATGATATGTTACGTCCACCTCCCCAGTGATATGTGTGTTACCTGCATGATATGTTACGTCCACCTCCTATGATATGTTACGTCCACCTCCTATGATATGTTACGTCCACCTCCTATGATATGTTACGTCCACCTCCTATGATATGTTACGTCCACCTCCTATGATATGTTACGTCCACCTCCTATGATATGTTACGTCCACCTCCTATGATATGTTACGTCCACCTCCTATGATATGTTACGTCCACCTCCTATGATATGTTACGTCCACCTCCTATGATATGTTACGTCCACCTCCTATGATATATTACGTCCACCTCCTATGATATGTTACGTCCACCTCCTATGATATGTTACGTCCACCTCCTATGATATGTTACGTCCACCTCCTATGATATGTTACGTCCACCTCCTATGATATGTTACGTCCACCTCCTATGATATGTTACGTCCACCTCCTATGATATGTTACGTCCACCTCCTATGATATGTTACGTCCACCTCCTATGATATGTTACGTCCACCTCCTATGATATGTTACGTCCACCTCCTATGATATGTTACTTCCTATGATATGTTACGTCCACCTCCTATGATATGTTACGTCCACCTCCTATGATATGTTACGTCCACCTCCTATGATATGTTACGTCCACCTCCTATGATATGTTACGTCCACCTCCTGTGATATGTTACGTCCACCTCCTATGATATGTTACGTCCACCTCCTATGATATGTTACGTCCACCTCCTATGATATGTTACGTCCACCTCCTATGATATGTTACGTCCACCTCCTATGATATGTTACGTCCACCTCCTATGATATGTTACGTCCACCTCCTATGATATGTTACGTCCACCTCCTATGATATGTTACGTCCACCTCCTATGATATGTTACGTCCACCTCCTATGATATATTACGTCCACCTCCTATGATATGTTCGTCCACCTCC
>NW_025762720.1:0-1304 GCF_021184085.1 Oncorhynchus gorbuscha
ACACAGCAATATGGATATATTTCACTCCCTGTTGATTATTTTAATCGAATCCCCTCTCTAAGGGGATTTCACATGAGCTTATCTGGAGGGAGACTGACTGTGAACGTCTCGCTTGTCGAGGCTCGGAGACGACACCTTTTGGAGCGGCCAAACAAAGCCAGACGGTTCTGCTGAGAGTGGCAGATATCACTGCACTCCACCGCTCGCATAATCACAAACACATACAGTACATTTTGTTAAATATACAAGGACTTTCATTGTTGGGCAGATTCTGCATATGCTAGTCAATGAATTAGAAGCGAAATAGCAAGGCCAAAAAGGAGGGGGGAAATAACCAAGGTTGGAGGGGATGGGAAATGTTGTTGACTGAAAAAGTTTATATGCGTGTGTGTTATGTAAAAAGTAGGTTTTATCCCCATCATGAACCAGCAGAACTCACATTATTCATTTGAATAGGCTTAACCTTGACCGACTCGTCAAAAAAAGAGTCTTATTATTTGAAATTATGCGACTTTTGAGGAGCAGAGCAATTGAGTTTTGTCTCCTGACAGTTTTGCTAATGGTGAAAGACAGAACCAGAGAAAGGGAAAAAGTGACAGGGAACTCAGATGGTCTCCATGAATGGTAAAGTGGGACATGGGGGATGAAGTTTTGTTGAGACAGTGAAGTGGAGGACAGGAGCGCTTGAGTAATTGAAAATCTAGCAGACATGATGTGGTTACGTTCCACTGGGCACACACTGGTTGAACCAACGTTGTTTCCAAGTTATTTCAATGAAATTACTTTGAACTAACGTGGAATAGACATTCAATACACATCTGTTCCCAGTGGGATGGGAGAGAGAATATAACAAAAAGGAAGGAGAGAAGAACATTAAACTAATGGGCCTGCTTTTTCCTTTGGAAGTCCACAGCTAATAACATAAAATAGTCAGGAAAGGCAGATAAAGGGGTAAGATGTAAAGAATCAACCTTTCCAAGGGACTTGGTATGTAAATACATGAATATACTTGGTGGCCATTTTGGAGAAAGCTCTGTAAAGCAGTGGAGGCTGCATGGAAACCATGTGTTTGCTGTATTTGATACCATTCCTCTCATTCCTCTCCAGCCATTACCACAAGCGTATCTTCCACAATTAAGGTGTCACCAACCACTTGTGCTTTAAAGGTTACAGAACTTATCACATCCGAATGATATGGGCTGGTAAGAAGAAACCGCAACTGGTACAGAGAGCCTACACTTTAGTGTCACGCCTTGGTCTTAGTATTTTGTGTTTTCTTTAATTATTTGTTCAGGCCAGGGTGT
>NW_025762721.1:0-1302 GCF_021184085.1 Oncorhynchus gorbuscha
TGTCTTCTCGGCTTCCTGGGCCAGACATGCTTGGCCCGTCTCTTCTACGGCTTCCTGGGCCAGACATGCTTGACCCGTGTCTTCTACGGCTTCTGGGCCAGACATGCTTGACCCGCTGTCTCCTACGGCTTCCTGGGCCAGACATGCTTGACCTGTGTCTTCTACGGCTTCCTGGGCCAGACATGCTTGACCCGTCTCTTCTACGGCTTCCTGGGCCAGACATGCTTGACCCGTGTCTTCTACGGCTTCCTGGGCCAGACATGCTTGACCCGTGTCTTCTACGGCCTCCTGGGCCAGACATGCTTGACCCGTGTCTTCTACGGCTTCCTGGGCCAGACATGCTTGACCCGTCTCTTCTACGGCTTCCTGGGCCAGACATGCTTGACCCGTCTCTTCTACAGCTTGCTGGGCCAGACATGCTTGACCTGTGTCTTCTACGGCTTCCTGGGCCAGACATGCTTGACCCGTCTCTTCTACGGCTTCCTGGGCCAGACATGCTTGACCCGTCTCTTCTACGGCTTCCTGGGCCAGACATGCTTGACCCGTGTCTTCTACGGCTTCCTGGGCCAGACATGCTTGACCCGTCTCTTCTACAGCTTCCTGGGCCAGACATGCTTGACCCGTCTCTTCTACGGCTTCCTGGGCCAGACATGCTTGACCCGTCTCTTCTACGGCTTCCTGGGCCAGACATGCTTGACCCGTCTCTTCTACAGCTTGCTGGGCCAGACATGCTTGACCCGTCTCTTCTACGGCTTCCTGGGCCAGACATGCTTGACCCGTCTCTTCTACGGCTTGCTGGGCCAGACATGCTTGACCCGTCTCTTCTACGGCTTCCTGGGCCAGACATGCTTGACCCGTCTCTTCTACGGCTTCCTGGGCCAGACATGCTTGACCCGTCTCTTCTACGGCTTCCTGGGCCAGACATGCTTGACCCGTGTCTTCTACGGCTTGCTGGGCCAGACATGCTTGACCTGTGTCTTCTACGGCTTCCTGGGCCAGACATGATTGACCCGTCTCTTCTACGGCTTGCTGGGCCAGACATGCTTGACCCGTGTCTTCTACGGCTTCCTGGGCCAGACATGCTTGACCCGTCTCTTCTACGGCTTCCTGGGCCAGACATACTTGACCCGTCTCTTCTACGGCTTCCTGGGCCAGACATGCTTGACCCGTGTCTTCTACGGCTTGCTGGGCCAGACATGCTTGACCTGTGTCTTCTACGGCTTCCTGGGCCAGACATGCTTGACCCGTCTCTTCTACGGCTTGCTGGGCCAGACATGCTTGACCCGTGTCTTCTACGGCTTG
>NW_025762722.1:0-1302 GCF_021184085.1 Oncorhynchus gorbuscha
TATAATGGCACTTACACATGGAATGAAACTACTCATTTTTTTAAAATATTTGTTTGCACTTCAATGCTAAAAAAAGCTGGTTAGTGGAAATTGTTTTTGATCCATCAACCTCTGGGTTATGGACCCAGGAAACTTCCGGTGCACCACTACCTTTCAAACACCCCAGATGGGACTTGAACCCACAATCCCTGGCTTAGGAGGCCAGTGCCTTATCCATTAGGCCACTGGGGCAATTTTTACTTTTTCCAAACAGTACGAACTGATAGAAGCAGCAAAAACAATGTGTAATGTATGGCACTGACACATGCCCGTGAAATTCCGCTTTCTTATTTCTGTTTGCGTTTCATTTTAAAAACAGACTGGTTAGCAGAGGATGGTTTCAATCCATTGACCTCTGGGTTATGGGCCCAGATCGCATCCGCTGCACAACTCTGCTTTCATACATTTCAGAAAAGACTAGATCTCACAATCCATGGCTTAGGAGGCCAGTGTCTTAGGACACTGGGGTTCTTTGTAATCAATATGACCAATACGAACTGATGGAAGAGGTAAAAAAAATGTATAATGGCACTTACACATGGAATGAAACTACGCATTTTTTAAAACATTTGTTCGCACTTCAATGCTAACAAAAGCTTTTTAGCAGGAAAAGCTTTTGATCCATCAACCTCTGGGTTATGCGCCCAGCACATTTCCACTGCACCACTCTGCTTTCAGACATTTCAGAAAAGACTTGATCTCACAATCCATGGCTTATGAGGCCAGTGTCTAAGGCCACTGGGTTCTTTTTCAATATGACCAATACGAAATGATGGAAGAGGTAAAAAAATGTAAATGGGCACTTACATGGAATAAAATGCATTTGCACTTCAATGAATGATCCAACATCTGGGTTATGCGCCCAGCACACTTCCGCTGCGCCACTCTGCTTTCAGCCATTTCAGAAAAGACTAGATCTCACAATCCATGGCTTAGAGGCCAGTGTCTAAGGCCACTGGGGTTCTTTGTAATCAATATGACCAATACGAACTGATGGAAGAGGTAAAAAAATGTATAATGGCACTTACACATGGAATGAAACTACGCATTTTTAAAACATTTGTTCGCACTTCAATGCTAAAAAAGCTTGTTAGCAGGAAAGCTTTTTGATCCATCAACCTCTGGGTTATGCGCCCAGCACACTTCCGCTGCACCACTCTGCTTTCAGCCATTTCAGAAAAGACTTGATCTCACAATCCATGGCTTATGAGGCCCAATACGAACTGATGGAAGAGGCAAAAACATGTATAAATGGCACTTACA
>NW_025762723.1:0-1298 GCF_021184085.1 Oncorhynchus gorbuscha
ATAAAGAGGAAGTTAACACTGATATGTACATCAACCTTGTGGATAAAGAGGAAGTTAACACTGACTTGGGTACATCAACCAGGGATAAAGAGGGAAGTGAACACTGACATGTACACAACCAGGGATAAAGAGGAAAAGGTCATGGTGAAATGTTTCATACTTATTTGAAGTTGTGTCTGTTGACATGTTGGAAAAGATTAAAGGTCTACAATTTCTGTTTAATTTGTCAATGTTACATTTTTAATCATTGATTTTCTGGCCACCATTACTGTGGTTACATGTTCAGTATATGTATTGACCAGCCCACCTCACCAGCTAACTCTCCATCCCTATTCAGTATATGTATTGACCAGCCTATCTCACGAGCTAACTCTCCATCCCTGCTTTGAACAATTAATAGGATGACTCTCGTACTTTGCCATTTTCTTTTATGGTTGATATTAACGATAAAAGGATATATTATCTGTCCCTCTCTCCTATCGCTGTTAAATACTGTGGGAAATAGAAAAAAAACAGGGAAAATAAGTACTTAGAACTACCAATTTTTGTAGATAAATATTAAAGAAAAGGGTAAACACAACACTGGACTGAACCATCTAACTGTCAAACTAATATTTATGTGCAACAATATAGAAGAGACATGACTAGAGGTTATGCAATATGGGTGTATATCCACTGCACGCTTCTTAGGTGTGTAATTGACATGACCAAGAAGCTATTGCAAATTTGAAACTATAAAACTATGAAAAATGTACATTACACCTTGTGATTTTACACTACACAAACCAGACTGTGCAATATAGAAGGGTAGTCAGTGGACATACTGAACCTTGTTTGAAGTCATTAGGTCACATGACCAAGGAGCTATTGAAATTTTACATTTAGAAAAATCAATGTAAAAACATGTGAGATGAAAATGGACTAAACTAAAGGGTGTGCAATATAGAAGGGTAGTCCTGAAATTTGAACTTTTGAAATTTGAAATTTGAATTCAACAAGGAATATAAAATGTTGCTCACATTTCCACATGTTCATTAGCTTTGGAAAGATAATTAACGTCCAAATCGTGAAAATAAGAATTGTGCAATGTTGTGCCAATATTTCCAACATCATGACACTTATTTTGGAGTCTGTGGCTTAAGTGGTTTGAAAGCTATTGAGGTTTGAAAGCGCAAATATCTGTCTAATATCCAACTTCAAACTGTCTTTACCTCGGTCGTTACACTGGCAAACAAACTCGGTAGCACAGAGTTGATCATCCATATGACGTTGGGAAATAGTGCATTGTGGTTAGTTTA
>NW_025762724.1:0-1298 GCF_021184085.1 Oncorhynchus gorbuscha
CTGTGCCAGTGTACTTGCTATGTGTTGTCCAGTGAGCTATGTGTTGTCCAGTGTACTTGCTATGTGTTGTCCAATGAGCTATGTGTTGTCCAGTGTACTTGCTATGTGTTGTCCAGTGTACTTGCTATGTGTTGTCCAGTGAGCTATGTGTTGTCCAGTGTACTTGCTATGTGTTGTCCAGTGTACTTGCTATGTGTTGTCCAGTGAGCTATGTGTTGTCCAGTGTACTTGCTATGTGTTGTCCAGTGTACTTGCTATGTGTTGTCCAGTGAGCTATGTGTTGTCCAGTGAGCTATGTGTTGTCCAGTGTACTTGCTATGTGTTGTCCAATGAGCTATGTGTTGTCCAGTGTACTTGCTATGTGTTGTCCAGTGTACTTGCTATGTGTTGTCCAGTGAGCTATGTGTTGTCCAGTGTACTTGCTATGTGTTGTCCAGTGAGCTATGTGTTGTCCAGTGTACTTGCTATGTGTTGTCCAATGAGCTATGTGTTGTCCAGTGTACTTGCTATGTGTTGTCCAATGAGCTATGTGTTGTCCAGTGTACTTGCTATGTGTTGTCCAATGAGCTATGTGTTGTCCAGTGTACTTGCTATGTGTTGTCCAATGAGCTATGTGTTGTCCAGTGTACTTGCTATGTGTTGTCCAATGAGCTATGTGTTGTCCAGTGTACTTGCTATGTGTTGTCCAATGAGCTATGTGTTGTCCAGTGAGCTATGTGTTGTCCAGTGAGCTATGTGTTGTCCAGTGTACTTGCTATGTGTTGTCCAATGAGCTATGTGTTGTCCAGTGTACTTGCTATGTGTTGTCCAATGAGCTATGTGTTGTCCAGTGTACTTGCTATGTGTTGTCCAATGAGCTATGTGTTGTCCAATGAGCTATGTGTTGTCCAGTGTACTACACAATTATGTAAAATTGTGCCACCCAAAAGGTAACTTGACCTGCATTCTTGTGTTGTGTACTTACATACATTAGGCATTAGTTAGCATGCGTTATGTCACTATTATAAAGCACAGCTTTTTGAGAATTGACATAGTGGGTTATGTTTTTGCATTTGGCAATGCAACCTTCAGATGGAGCTGTTATTTCACCCTTTATACATCCGTTTTAGGTGTACAAGTACAACACCGTTTTAGGTGTACAAGTACAACACCGTTTTAGGTGTACAAGTACAACACCATTTTAGGTGTATAAATATAACAGAAATATTGATTGTTTATTGAATCATTTAAAAGTAAATGCTGCCTACAGCCCATATTAATCACACTGTGTTATTTATCTACTAGTGGTATGTCATGTA
>NW_025762725.1:0-1297 GCF_021184085.1 Oncorhynchus gorbuscha
AGGTAGGCTAGTTGAGAACACCTTTATTTAACCAGGTAGGCCAGTTGAGAACACCTTTATTTAACCAGGTAGGCCAGTTGAGAACACCTTTATTTAACCAGGTAGGCTAGTTGAGAACACCTTTATTTAACCAGGTAGGCTAGTTGAGAACACCTTTATTTAACCAGGTAGGCCAGTTGAGAACACCTTTATTTAACCAGGTAGGCCAGTTGAGAACACCTTTATTTAACCAGGTAGGCTAGTTGAGAACACCTTTATTTAACCAGGTAGGCCAGTTGAGAACACCTTTATTTAACCAGGTAGGCCAGTGGAGAACACCTTTATTTAACCAGGTAGGCTAGTTGAGAACACCTTTATTTAACCAGGTAGGCCAGTGGAGAACACCTTTATTTAACCAGGTAGGCTAGTTGAGAACACCTTTATTTAACCAGGTAGGCCAGTTGAGAACACCTTTATTTAACCAGGTAGGCCAGTTGAGAACACCTTTATTTAACCAGGTAGGCCAGTTGAGAACACCTTTATTTAACCAGGTAGGCCAGTTGAGAACAAGTTCTCATTTACAACTGCGACCTGGCCAAGATAAAGCAAAACAGTGTGAACAGACAACAACACAGAGGTACACATGGAATAACCATAGTAATGTGTATATACAGTGAGTGCAAATTGTGTAAGATAAGGGAGGTAAGGCAATAAATAGGCCATAATGGTGAAATAATTACAATTTAGCAATTAAACACTGGAGTGATAGATGTGCAGAAGATGAATGTGCAAGTCAAGATACTGGGGTGCAGAGTAGGGGGGAAAGTATCGGTATGGGGGATGAGGTAGTTGGATGCGCTATTTACAGATGGGCTATGTACAGGTGCAGTGATCTGTGAGCTGCTCTGACAGCTCCAGTCATTGGCAGCAGAGAACTGGAAAGAAATGAGGACAAAGGAGGAATTGGCTTTGGGGGTGACCAGTGAAATATACCTGCTGGAGCGCGTGCTGCTATGGTGACCAGACACCTAGGTATTTGTAGTTGTCCACATATTCTAAGTCCGAACCACCCGGAGTAGTGGTGCAGGAGGGGCGGGTAAGTGCGGGCAGTGATCGGTTGAAAAGCATGCATTTAGTTTTACTTGCGTTTACTAGCAGATGGAGGCCACGGAAGGAGAGTTCTATGGCATTGAAGCTCGTCTCGAGGTTAGTTAACACAGTGTCCAAAGAAGGGCCAGAAGTATACAGAATGGTGTCGTCTGCATAGAGGTGGATCAGAGAATCACCAGCAGCAAGAGCGACATCATTGATGTATACA
>NW_025762726.1:0-1297 GCF_021184085.1 Oncorhynchus gorbuscha
TGGATGTAATTACTATGTTCAGATAGTTGTGTTAAGGATGTAGTACTATGTTCAGATAGTTGTGTTATGGATGTAGTACTATGTTCAGGTAGTTGTGTTATGATGTTATGGATGTAGTTCTATGTTCAGGTAGTTGTGTTATGGATGTAGTACTATGTTCAGGTAGTTATGTTATGGATGTAGTACTATGTTCAGGTAGTTATGTTATGGATGTAGTTCTATGTTCAGGTAGTTATGTTATGGATGTAGTACTATGTTCAGGTAGTTATGTTATGGATGTAGTACTATGTTCAGGTAGTTATGTTATGGATGTAGTACTATGTTCAGGTAGTTATGTTATGGATGTAGTACTATGTTCAGGTAGTTGTGTTATGGATGTTATGGATGTAGTTCTATGTTCAGGTAGTTGTGTTATGGATGTAGTACTATGTTCAGGTAGTTATGTTATGGATGTAGTACTATGTTCAGGTAGTTATGTTATGGATGTAGTACTATGTTCAGGTAGTTGTGTTATGGATGTAGTACTATGTTCAGGTATGTAGATTACGTCAGGTAGTAGTCATGGATTCCGAGTCAGCATATGTTATGGATGTACTCATGTTCAGGTAGTTGTGTTAGATGCGACTTGCTATAGTGAGTATGTAGTACTAATGTTCAGGTAGTTATGTTATGGATGTAGTTCTATGTTCAGGTAGTTATGTTATGGATGTAGTACTATGTTCAGGTAGTTATGTTATGGATGTTATGGATGTAGTTCTATGTTCAGGTAGTTGTGTTATGGATGTAGTACTATGTTCAGAGTAGTTATGTTATGGATGTAGTACTATGTTCAGGTATTGGTTATGATGTTATAGATGTAGTACTATGTTCAGGTAGTTGTGTTATGATGTTATGGATGTAGTACTATGTTCCAGGTGAGTTAGTGTTATGGATGTAGTACTATGTTCAGGTAGTTGTGTTATGGATGTTATGGATGTAGTACTATGTTCAGGTAGTTGTGTTATGGATGTTATGGATGTAGTTCTATGTTCAGGTAGTTATGTTATGGATGTAGTACTATGTTCAGGTAGTTATGTTATGGATGTTATGGATGTAGTACTATGTTCAGGTAGTTATGTTATGGATGTAGTACTATGTTCAGGTAGTTGTGTTATGGATGTAGTACTATGTTCAGGTAGTTATGTTATGGATGTTATGGATGTAGTACTATGTTCAGGTAGTTGTGTTATGGATGTAGTACTATGTTCAGGTAGTTGTGTTATGGATGTTATGGATGTAGTACTATGTTCAAGTAGTT
>NW_025762727.1:0-1295 GCF_021184085.1 Oncorhynchus gorbuscha
ATCATACATCAGTTTGAATCACTTAAACGTGCGTAATCATACATCAGTTTGAATCACCTAACATACATCAGCTTGAACTCACTTCAACATACATCAGTTTGAATCACTCAAACCTGCAAACATACATCAGTTTGAATCACTCAAACATACATCAGTTTGAATCACTCAAACATACATCAGTTCGAATCACTGAAACCTGCAATCATACATCAGTTTGAATCACTGAAACGTGCAAACATACATCAGTTTGAATCACTCAAACATACATCAGTTTGAATCACTCAAACCTGCAAACATACATCAGTTTGAATCACTCAAACCTGCAATCATACATCAGTTTGAATCACTCAAACATACATCAGTTTGAATCACTCAAACGTGCAATCATACATCAGTTTGAATCACTCAAACATACATCAGTTTGAATCACTCAAACCTGCAATCATACATCAGTTTGAATCACTCAAACCTGCAATCATACATCAGTTTGAATCACTCAAACCTGCAAACATACATCAGTTTGAATCACTCAAACCTGCAACATACATCAGTTTGAATCACTCAAACCTGCAATCATACATCAGTTTGAATCACTCAAACCTGCAAAAATACATCAGTTTGAATCACTCAAACATACATCAGTTTGAATCACTCAAACCTGCAATCATACATCAGTTTGAATCACTCAAACCTGCAAACATACATCAGTTTGAATCACTCAAACCTGCAAACATACATCAGTTTGAATCACTCAAACCTGCAATCATACATCAGTTTGAATCACTCAAACCTGCAAACATACATCAGTTTGAATCACTCAAACATACATCAGTTTGAATCACTCAAACATACATCAGTTTGAATCACTCAAACATACATCAGTTTGAATCACTCAAACATACATCAGTTTGAATCACTCAAACATACATCAGTTTGAATCACTCAAACATACATCAGTTTGAATCACTCAAACATACATCAGTTTGAATCACTCAAACATACATCAGTTTGAATCACTCAAACCTGCAAACATACATCAGTTTGAATCACTCAATCCTGAACATACATCAGTTTGAATCACTCAAACCTGAACATACATCAGTTTGAATCACTCAAACATACATCAGTTTGAATCACTAAACATACATCAGTTTGAATCACTCAAACATACATCAGTTTGAATCACTAAACATACATCAGTTTGAATCACTCAAACCTGCAAACATACATCAGTTTGAATCACTCAAACCTCGCAAACATACATCAGTTTGAATCACTCAAACCTGCAAACATAC
>NW_025762728.1:0-1294 GCF_021184085.1 Oncorhynchus gorbuscha
TGAAGACAGATCAAGTGAAGACAGAAACAAGAAGGGGAAGTATGCTGTAAAGCCCTGTGAAGACAGATCAGTGATGACAGACCAAGAAGGGGGGATATGCTGTAAAGCCTGTGAAGACAGATCAAGTGAAGACAGAAACAAGAGGATATGCTGTAAAGCCTGTAGAAAACAGATCAAGTGATGGGCCAAAGAAGGGGGATATGCTGTAAAGCCTGTGAATAGATCAAGTGATGACAGACCAAGAGGATATGCTGTAAAGCCTGTGAAGACAGATCAAGTGAACAGACCAAAGAAGGGGGGATATGCTGTAAAGCCTGTGAAGACAGATCAAGTGAACCAAGGAAGGGGATATGCTGTAAACCTGAAACAAACCAAAGAAGGGGAATATGCTGTAAAGCCCAGAAGACAGACCAAGAAGGGGGATATGCTGTAAAGCCTTTGAAGACAGACCAATGAAGGGGATATGCTGTAAAGCCTGTGAAGACAGACCAAAGAAGGGGGGATATGCTGTAAAGCCTGTGAAGACAGACCAAAGAAGGGGGGATATGCTGTAAAGCCCGTGAAGATAGACCAAGGAAGGGGATATGCTGTAAAGCCCGTGAAGACAAACCAAAGAAGGGGGGGATATGCTGTAAAGCCTGTGAAGACAGATCAAGTGATGACAGACCAAGTAAGGGGATATGCTGTAAAGCCCGTGATGACAAACCAAAGAAGGGGGATATGCTGTAAAGCCTGTGAAGACAGACCAAAGAAGGGGGGATATGCTGTAAAGCCTGTGAAGACAGACCAAAGAAGGGGGGATATGCTGTAAAGCCTGTGAAGACAGACCAAAGAAGGGGGGATATGCTGTAAAGCCTGTGAAGACAGATCAAGTGATGACAGACCAAAGAAGGGGATATGCTGTAAAGCCTGTGAAGACAGATCAAGTGATGACAGACCAAAGAAGGGGGGATATGCTGTAAAGCCTGTGAAGACAGATCAAGTGATGACAGACCAAAGAAGGGGGGGATATGCTGTAAAGCCTGTGAAGACAGATCAAGTGAAGACAGAAACAAGAAGGGGGATATGCTGTAAAGCCTGTGAAGACAGATCAAGTGATGACAGACCAAAGAAGGGGGGATATGCTGTAAAGCCTGTGAAGACAGATCAAGTGAAGACAGAAACAGAAGGGGATATGCTGTCAAAGCCTGTGAAGAAGACAGATCAAGTGAAGACAGAAACAAGAAGGGGGATATGCTGTAAAGCCTGTGAAGACAGATCAAGTGATGACAGACCAAAGAAGGGGGGATATGCT
>NW_025762730.1:0-1293 GCF_021184085.1 Oncorhynchus gorbuscha
TGACTAGAACCCTTCTGTTATTCTGACTAGAACCCTTCTGTTATTCTGACTAGAACCCTTGTCTTATTCTGAATAAGAACCCTTCCCAGTTATTCTGACTAGAACCCTTCTGTTAATTGCAGGCTAGAGGGCCATCTGTTATTCTGACTAGAACCCTTGATAACATTCTGAATAGAACCCTTCAGTTATTCTGACTAGAACCCTTCTGTTATTCTGACTCAGAACCCTTCTGTTATTCTGACTAGAACCCCTCCTGTTCTGACTAGTACCCTTCTGTTATTCTGACTAGAACCCTTCTGTTATTCTGACTAGAACCCTTCTGTTATTCTGACTAGAACCCCTCATGTTCTGACTAGAACCCTTCTGTTATTCTGACTAGAACCCTTCTGTTATTCTGACTAGAACCTTCTCTTATTCTGATTAGAACCCCTTCAGTTAGTCTGACTAGAACCTTCTGTTATTCTGACTAGAACCCTTCTGTTATTATGACTAGAACCCTTCTGTTATTCTGACTAGAACCTCTGTTATTCTGACTCAGAACCCTTCTCTTATTCTGACTAGAACCCTTTCAGTTAGTCTGACTAGAACCCTTCTGTTATTCTGACTAGAACCTTCTGTTATACCGACTAAACCTTCTGTTATTCTGACTAGAACCCTTCTGTTATACCGACTAAAACCCTTCTTGGTCATTCTTCTTGGACTCAGAACCCTTCTGTCATTCTGACTAGAACCCTTAAGTGTCATTCTGACTAGAACCATTCTGTTATACCGACTAAACCCTTCTGTTATTCTGACTAGAACCCTTCGTTAGTTCTGAGTAGAACCTTCTGTTATTCTGAGTAGACCCTTCTGTTATTCTGACTAGAACCTCTCTGTTATTCTGACTAGAACCATTCTGTTATTCTGACTAGAACCCTTCTGTTATTCTTGACTAGAACCCTTCTGTCATTCTGACTAGAACCCTTATGTCATTCTGACTAGAACCATTCTGTTATACCTAATTAAAACCCCTTCTGTTATTCTGACTAGAACCCTTCTGTTATACCGACTAAAACCCTTCTGTCATTCTGACTAGAACCCTTCTGTTATACCGACTAAACCCCTTCTGTTCTTCTGACTAGAACCCTTCTGTTATTCTGACTAGAACCCTTCTGTTATTCTGACTAGAACCCATCTTTTATTCTGAGTAGAACCCTTCTGTTATTCTGAGTAGACCCTTCTGTTATCCTGACTAGAACCCTTCTGTTATTCTGACTAGAACCATTCTGTTATTCTGACTAGAACCCATCTTTT
>NW_025762731.1:0-1293 GCF_021184085.1 Oncorhynchus gorbuscha
ACATCAAGATCAGGGAGAGCGCGAACGCAGTCCCCCACTACCATAAATTATGCAATCGAGATTTCCACATTTGAGAAATTCGCAGGGGTCAGCACAGCCGGAGTGCAATGGCTGAGCCTCGCCCTGGGTGAACCGCCTTCTTGATCACGGTGTCTCCCTTGCCAGGTAAGTATGAGTTGTACACGTTGGTAGAGGAGCAAATCCTTCCAGAACAAAGGTGTTTGACTCACGGTTACCACTTCTACTACTGATAATACCACATCATATTGAACAGGGTTTAATGTCGTTTACGAATACAGTTGCGGACAAGGCGGAGGAAAAGCAATACATTTTGTTTTACTGTATTATTTCACGGACCTGACACTCTTCCCATCATGCAACACGGTAAAATTATAAACACATTGAATATGTTCTCTCAATGTCGGTCTGGTTACACACAAGTAGGCGATGTACCAAAATGCTGAAATCACATTCGTGCACACAGCCAACCGAAAGACACCACTTATTTCTGGTGTTTTGTAGCGTTCCAGACGTTGTAGGAATAGTTTCATCACGCTTGTTTTCTGCTCTCAGTAAAATATGATTCCACCATCGACCACAGGGTGGCATACGACCCACAGATATGGAGGAGAAACAGTAGCCTACTACTTAATCAACAAAAAGACACAGTAGTAGCTACTGGGGGGTGTGCTGACATGGCCATACTCGTATTTGTAAATTTACAGTTGATAGTCAGATGGGATGAAAATTGAATCATTTTAACATGTCTAAATAGATATTGGCAAAATACCTTCCTACACGTTCTCAAAGTGGGTTGTAATGTCAGTGGGTTGTAAATGTCAGTAGGTTGTACTGTCAGTGGGTTGTAATGTCAGTGGGTTGTACTGTCAGTGGGTTGTACTGTCAGTGGGTTGTAATGTCAGTGGGTTGTACTGTCAGTGGGTTGTAATGTCAGTGGGTTGTATTGTCAGTGGGTTGTAATGTCAGTGGGTTGTATTGTCAGTGGGTTGTACTGTCAAAGTGGGTTGTAACATCGTCAAAGTGGGTTGTAATGTCAAAGTGGGTTGTAATGTCAAAGTGGGTTGTAACATCGTCAAAGTGGGTTGTACTGTCAGTGGGTTGTAATGTCAGTGGGTTGTAATGTCAGTGGGTTGTAACATCGTCAAAGTGGGTTGTAATGTCAGTGGGTTGTACTGTCAGTGGGTTGTACTGTCAGTGGGTTGTACTGTCAGTGGGTTGTAACATCGTCAAAGTGGGTTGTAATGTCAGTGGGTTGTACTGTCAGTGGGTTGT
>NW_025762732.1:0-1287 GCF_021184085.1 Oncorhynchus gorbuscha
TCCGGTTCCGGTTGGAGTTGAGTGGTCGCATCTGCACGTCGCTCCAACGGGTAGTATAACTTTTTCATTATATTTCATTATATCACAACGGTTTGATTTGTCTTATCTAGCAATTCTTCTCAGCTAGCTACATAGCTGCCTTTTGTATCAAAGATAATTGCGTAATTATCGTATTTCTGCCGGCCCTAACGTAGTCTTCACTTCAGCCAGCTAGCTAACGTCCACTGATTAGCTGCACTGAGAAACTTTTACACTCAACTGAACGACTTGATTAGTTTAGTGTTAGCTACCTACATAGCTGTCTTTGCTGTCTTCGTATCATCGTATCATCGTATCCAAGATAATTGTGTTGTTTAGGTTTAGAGTGTGTAGTCTTAGAGTGATTATCTTAATTTACCGAGGTTAGCTAGCCAGCTATTTGTCGTCCTTAACGTAGGTGACTCTGCTAGCTAGCCAACAGCTAGCCAACGCTAGCCAACGTCTTCTGTATAGAACTCAACTACCCGGTCGCATTCACAGGTTGTATCACATTTTCACTTCATTTCATTACAGTACAACGGTTTGATTTGTTTGATTTGTTTGATCGTAGCTAGCTACTTAGCTAGCTACATAGCCGTCTTTGTATCAAAGATAATTGTGTAGTCTAGAGCGATTTTCTAGGTTCGCTAGCCATCTATTGTCGTTCTTTTAACGCAACGTAACGTAAACAACACTGCTAGCTAGCCTGCTAGCCCCGAATAGCAACACTGCAGAAACTATTACACTCAACGGAATGACTTGATTAGTGTAGTGTCAACAACGCACCCACTGCCAGCTGGCCTACTTCAGCAGTACTGTATCATTTTAATCATTTTAGTCAATAAGATTCTTGCTACGTAGCTTAACTTTCTGAACATTCGAGACGTGTAGTCCACTTGTCATTCCAATCTCCTTTGCATTAGCGTAGCTCTTCTGTAGCCTGTCAACTATGTGTCTGTTTATCCCTGTTCTCTCCTCTCTCTGCACAGACCATACAAACGCTCTCACCGCGGGGCCGCGGCCACCCTACTCTGGTGGTCCCAGCGCGCACGACTCCACGTGGAGTTCCAGGTCTCCGGTAGCCTCTGGAACTGCCAATCTGCGGTCAACAAGGCAGAGTTCATCTCAGCCTATGCCTCCTCCAGTCCCTCGACTTCTTGGCACTGACGGAAACATGGATCACCACAGACAACACTGCTACTCCTACTGCTCTCTCTTCGTCCGCCCACGTGTTCTGCGCACACCCGAGAGCATCTGGGTCAGCGGGGT
>NW_025762733.1:0-1285 GCF_021184085.1 Oncorhynchus gorbuscha
GCGCTCTCACTGCCTCCGGCCCCGGGTTTGATTCCTGGTCAGGGAACTACTCTTTGCTACATGTTTACTTGTACAACCTGTCACAATGAATATAGAAGGTTATCGCACATATGTACCAGCTCACACTTGGAACCGATTTGCACTGTCGTACCCTTCCCTGGTGGTCTAGTGGTTAGGATTCGGCGCTCTCACCTCCGCGGCCAGGTTTGATTCCCGGTCAGGGAACTACTCTATTGCTACATGTTTACTTGTACAACCTGTCACAATGAATACAGAAGGTTATCGCACATATGTACCAGCTCACACTTGGAACCGATTTGCACTGTAGTACCCTTCCCTGGTGGTCTAGTGGTTAGGATTCGGTGCTCTCACCGCCGCTGCCCGGGTTCGATTCCCGGTCAGGGAACTACTCTTTTGCTACATGTTTACTTGTGCAACCTGTCACAATGAATATAGAAGGTTATCGCACATATGTACCAGCTCACACTGGGAACCGATTTGCACTGTAGTACCCTTCCCTGGTGGTCTTGTGGTTAGGATTCGGCGCAAAAACTAGGTTATTGCAAAAACTAGGATCTTTGTCCCCAAACTGTAGTATGGCTTTTTTATGGCGGTTTTGGAGCAGTAGCTTCTTCCTTGCTGAGCGGCCTCTCGGGGTATGTCGATATAGGACTCGTTTGCCTGTGGATATAGACCATTTTGTACCTGTTTCCTCCAGCATCTTCACAAGGTCCTTTGCTGTTGTTCTGGGATGGATTTGCACTTTTCGACCCAAAGTACGTTCATCTCTAGGAGAGAAACGCGTCTCCTTCCTGAGCGGTATTACGCCTGCGTCATACCATGGTGTTTATACTTGCGTACTATTGTTTCTACAGATGAGCGAGGTACCTTCAGGCGTTTGGAAATTGCTCCCAAGGAGGAACCAGACTTGTGGAGGTCTACATTTTTTTCTGAGGTCTTGCCTGATTTCCTTTGCTTTTCCCATGGAGTCAAGCAAAGAGGCACTGAAGTTTGAAGGTAGGCCTTGAAATACATCTACAGGTACACCTCCAATTGACTCAAAGGATGTCAATTAGCCTATCAGAAGCTTCTAAAGCCATGACATCATTTTCGGGAATTTTACAAACTGTTTAAAGGCACAACCAACTTAGTGTATGTAAACTTCTGGCCCACTGAATTTGTGATACAGTGAATTATAAGTGAGAAATAATCCCAATGTAAACAATTGTTGGAAAAATGACTTGTGTCATGCACAAAGTAGATGTCCTAACCGTCTGCCAAAACG
>NW_025762734.1:0-1285 GCF_021184085.1 Oncorhynchus gorbuscha
AATCTAATTGCAACCCTAAACCGAAGCTTAAAATAGCCTGTGTCTTCATGAGGACGTGGGACGTCTCCACAAGGATAGAATAATTAACACACACACACACGGCTCCTCCATGGACTGAATGTTTTCCAGGCTCCAGGTTTAGAGCCTTTCTGGTAGCTTCAGGGCTCTGGTCAGTGTTGTCATTTTTCTCAAGGAACTTAAGTCGACCCATCAATCTTCTGCCACAACCAGAAGTGATGAGAAACAGTAGACCACCCAGAACAGTGATGATAATGGTGACATGTGACCTGACGATCCCCCTTTGAACATCTCTGGTTTCTTATTTCTCGCTGAGAAAATAAAGAGAAGTTAGCACAAATGTGAAAGTATCAAGCCCAATATGGAATGTATACACTGAGTGTAAAAAACCTTTTGCCCGCAGAACAGCCTTAATTCGTTGTGGCATGGACCCTACAAGGTGTCGAAAGAGTTCCACAGGGATGCTGGCCCATCTTTACTATGGGGCGGCAGGGTAGCCTAGTTGTTAGAGCGTTGGACTAGTAACTGAAAGGTTGCAAGTTCGAATCCCCGAGCTGACAAGGTACAAATCTGTCGTTCTGCCCCTGAACAGGCAGTTAACCCACTGTTCCTAGGCTGTCATTGAAAATAAGAATTTGTTCTTAACTGACTTGCCTAGTAAAATAAAGGTAAAAATAAACTCCAATGTTTCCCACAGTTGTGTCAAGTTGGCTGGATGTCCTTTGCATGGTGGACCATTCTTGATACACACAGGAAACTTTTGAGCGTGAAAAACCCAGCAGCGTTGCAGTTCTTGACACACTCAAACCGGTGCTCCTGGCGCCTACTACCATACCTCATTGAAATGCAGTTAAATCTTGTCTTGTCCATTCACCCTCTGAATGGGACACATACAAGACATGTCTCATTTATCTCAATGCTAAATCAATTAAATCCTTATTTATCCTGTCTCCTCCCCTTCAATCATCACTGATTTACATGGATTTAACAAGTGACATCAACAAGGGATCATAGCTTTCACCTGGATTCACCTGGTCAGTCTATGTCATGGAAAGAGCAGGTGTTCCTAATGTTTTATTAACTCAGTGTATATGAGTACTGTATTATCACATTTAATTTGAATTACTGGACCTTTTCCTGGTCATATCACATGAACCCATTTAACCTGTGTAACACTGGTCACTGTATATTAACATTGTACTCACATGTAACGGAAACATTCAATGTGCCATGTCCGTTGCCACAGTTTGTGTTAATGGTAAAAGTG
>NW_025762735.1:0-1285 GCF_021184085.1 Oncorhynchus gorbuscha
TTAGAAATTCTAGGGACAATTAGGAGGCCTGCGTCTTGTGACCGTAGTGTACGTGTAGAGGTATGTACGGCAGGACCAAATCAGAGTGATAGGTAGGAGCAAGCCCATGTAATGCTTTGTAGGTTAGCAGTAAAACCTTGAAATCAGCCCTTGCCTTGACAGGAAGCCAGTGTAGGGAGGCTAGCACTGGAGTAATATAATCACATTTTTGGGTTCTAGTCAGGATTCCAGCAGCCGTATCTAGCACTAACTGAAGTTTATTTAGTGCTTTATCCGGGTAGCCGGAAAGTAGAGCATTGCAGTAGTCTAACCTAGAAGTAACAAAAGCATGGATTCATTTTTCAGCATCATTTTTGGACAGAAAGTTTCTGATTCTTGCAGTGTTACGTAGATGGCTGTATTTAAAACAGTCTTGATATGTTCGTCAAAAGAGAGATCAGGGTCCAGAGTAACTCCGAGGTCCTTCACAGTTTTATTTGAGACGACTGTATAAATAAATAACGAAGTGCCCGCCCTCATCCACGCCCTCATCCACGCCCTCATCCACGGGTGCCACAAGACTACAGTCCAAAATGAGAGCCACCTTGAGAAACTACAATTACTAAGCCATTTTTCAAAAAACAAGCCTGAAACCCTTTCTAAAGACTTTTGCCATCTAGTTGAAGCCATAGGAACTGCACTCTGGGACGTATTCTTTTGAATCTCCCATAAACAAGCATTTGAATGGGCTGTGACCTCAAAAAATAAATTTCTAGATGGATTCTCCTCGGGTTTTCGCCTGCCCTATCAGTTCTGTTATACCCACAGACATTATTTTAACAGTTATGAAACTTCAGAGTGTTTTCTATCCAATACTACCAATTATATGCATATCCTAGCCTCTGGGCCTGAGTAACAGGCAGTTTACTTTGGGCATGTCATTCATCTGAATTTCCGAATACTGCCCCCTATCCCTAAAAAGTTAAATTAGGAAAAAACATTTGTGTATACAACACATCCAGCGAAAAAGAAAAGTAAGAATATGACATACGGTATTTTTGTATTTGAAAAGAGCTAATCTGGCAAGCAGGACTATTTAAATCCAAACAAATCAAATCAAATTGTATTTGTCACATACACACGTTTAGCAGATGTAATTGTGGGTGTAGCGAAATGCTTGTGTTTGTGAAATGCTTGTGTTTCTAGCTCCAACAGTGCAGTAATATCTAACAATTCACAACAATACACACAACCTAAAAGTAAAATAATGGAATTAAGGCTAAATAAAAATATTAGAATGAGCAAT
>NW_025762736.1:0-1285 GCF_021184085.1 Oncorhynchus gorbuscha
AAGTCCCTAGTGTTCCAGTCCTAGAGTCCCTCTAGTGTTCCAGTCCTAGAGTCCCTAGTGTTCCAGTCCTAGAGTCCCTAGTGTTCCAGTCCTAGAGTCCCTAGTGTTCCAGTCCTAGAGTCCCTAGTGTTCCAGTCCCAAGTCCCTAGTGTTCCAGTCCTAGAGTCCCTAGTGTTCCAGTCCCAAGTCCCTAGTGTTCCAGTCCTAGAGTCCCTAGTGTTCCAGTCCTAGAGTCCCTAGTGTTCCAGTCCTAGAGTCCCAAGTCCCTAGTGTTCCAGTCCTAGAGTCCCAAGTCCCTAGTGTTCCAGTCCTAGAGTCCCAAGTCCCTAGTGTTCCAGTCCTAGAGTCCCTAGTGTTCCAGTTCTAGAGTCCCTAGTGTTCCAGTTCTAGACTCCCTAGTATTCCAGTCCTAGAGTCCCTAGTGTTCCAGTCCTAGAGTCCCAAGTCCCTAGTGTTCCAGTCCATGTCCTAGAGTCCCAAGTCCCTAGTGTTCCAGTCCTAGAGTCCCAAGTCCCTAGTGTTCCAGTCCTAGAGTCCCAAGTCCCTAGTGTTCCAGTCCATGTCCTAGAGTCCCAAGTCCCTAGTGTTCCAGTCCTAGAGTCCCAAGTCCCTAGTGTTCCAGTCCTAGAGTCCCAAGTCCCTAGTGTTCCAGTCCATGTCCTAGAGTCCCAAGTCCCTAGTGTTCCAGTCCATGTCCTAGAGTCCCAAGTCCCTAGTGTTCCAGTCCATGTCCTAGAGTCCCAAGTCCCTAGTGTTCCAGTCCATGTCCTAGAGTCCCAAGTCCCTAGTGTTCCAGTCCATGTCCTAGAGTCCCAAGTCCCTAGTGTTCCAGTCCATGTCCTAGAGTCCCAAGTCCCTAGTGTTCCAGTCCATGTCCTAGAGTCCCAAGTCCCTAGTGTTCCAGTCCTAGAGTCCCAAGTCCCTAGTGTTCCAGTCCATGTCCTAGAGTCCCAAGTCCCTAGTGTTCCAGTCCTAGAGTCCCAAGTCCCTAGTGTTCCAGTCCTAGAGTCCCTAGTGTTCCAGTCCTAGAGTCCCTAGTGTTCCAGTCCTAGAGTCCCAAGTCCCTAGTGTTCCAGTCCATGTCCTAGAGTCCCAAGTCCCTAATGTTCCAGTCCTAGAGTCCCAAGTCCCTAGTGTTCCAGTCCTAGAGTCCCAAGTCCCTAGTGTTCCAGTCCATGTCCTAGAGTCCCAAGTCCCTAGTGTTCCAGTCCTAGAGTCCCAAGTCCTAGTGTTCCAGTCCTAGAGTCCCAAGTCCCTAGTGTTCCAGTCCATGTCCTAGAGTCCC
>NW_025762738.1:0-1282 GCF_021184085.1 Oncorhynchus gorbuscha
TCTCTGCTGTCTGTTTTAGTGCTCTCTGCTGTCTGTTTTAGTGCTCTCTGCTGTCTGTTTTAGTGCTCTCTGATGTCTGTTTTAGTGCTCTCTGATGTCTGTTTTAGTGATCTCTGATGTCTATTTTTAGTGCTTTCTGATGTCTGTTTTAGTGATCTCTGATGTCTGTTTTAGTGCTTTCTGATGTCAGTTTTAGTGCTCTCTGATGTCAGTTTTAGTTTTCTCTGCTGTCTGTTTTAGTGTTCTCTGCTGTCTGTTTTAGTCCTCGCTATTGTTAGTTTTAGTGATCTGTTTTAGTGATCTCTGATGTCTGTTTTAGTGATCTCTGATGTCTGTTTTAGTGCTCTCTGCTGTCTGTTTTAGTGCTCTCTGCTGTCTGTTTTAGTGCTCTCTGCTGTCTGTTTTAGTGCCCTCTGCTGTCTGTTTTAGTGCTCTCTGATGTCTGTTTTAGTGCTCTCTGATGTCAGTTTTAGTGCTCTCTGATGTCAGTTTTAGTGATCTCTGATGTCAGTTTTAGTGTTCTCTGCTGTCTGTTTTAGTGTTCTCTGCTGTCTGTTTTAGTGTTCTCTGCTGTCTGTTTTAGTCCTCTCTATTGTTAGTTTTAGTGATCTGATTTAGTGATCTCTGATGTCTGTTTTAGTGCTCTCTGCTGTCTGTTTTAGTGTTCTCTGTTGTCTGTTTTAGTGCTCTCTGCTGTCAGTTTTAGTTCTCGGCTGTCTGTGTTAGTTTTCTGTTGTCAGTTTTCGTTCTTTGCCGTCTGCTTTAATGCTCTTTGCTGTCAGTGTTAGTGCTCTCTGCTGTCTGTTTTAGTGCTCTCTGCTGTCAGTGTTAGTGCTCTCTGCTGTCAGTTTTAGTGCTCTCTGCTGTCAGTTTTAGTGCTCTCTGCTGTCAGTTTTAGTGCTCTCTGCTGTCAGTTTTAGTGCTCTCTGCTGTCAGTGTTAGTGCTCTCTGATGTCTGTTTTAGTGCTCTCTGATGTCTGTTTTAGTGCTCTCTGCTGTCTGTTTTAGTGCTCTCTGCTGTCAGTGTTAGTGCTCTCTGCTGTCTGTTTTAGTGCTCTCTGCTGTCAGTGTTAGTGTTCTCTGCTGTCAGTGTTAGTGCTCTCTGCTGTCTGTTTTAGTGCTCTCTGCTGTCAGTGTTAGTGCTCTCTGCTGTCAGTGTTAGTGCTCTCTGCTGTCAGTTTTAGTGCTCTCTGCTGTCAGTTTTAGTGCTCTCTGCTGTCAGTTTTAGCTCTCTCTGTTGTCTTGTGTCTTCTTTCGGTTCACAAGTCTGTTGTGTCTTGTT
>NW_025762739.1:0-1280 GCF_021184085.1 Oncorhynchus gorbuscha
CCCAACATTAACTAGTCTGGTAATACCAGCTCCTCAACATTAACTAGTCTGGTAATACCAGCTCCTCAACATTAACTAGTCTGGTAATACCAGCTCCCCAACATTAACTAGTCTGGTAATACCAGCTCCTCAACATTAACTAGTCTGGTAATACCAGCTCCTCAACATTAACTAGTCTGGTAATACCAGCTCCTCAACATTAACTAGTCTGGTAATACCAGCTCCTCAACATTAACTAGTCTGGTAATACCAGCTCCTCAACATTAACTAGTCTGGTAATACCAGCTCCCCAACATTAACTAGTCTGGTAATACCAGCTCCTCAACATTAACTAGTCTGGTAATACCAGCTCCTCAACATTAACTAGTCTGGTAATACCAGCTCCTCAACATTAACTAGTCTGGTAATACCAGCTCCTCAACATTAACTAGTCTGGTAATACCAGCTCCTCAACATTAACTAGTCTGGTAATACCAGCTCCTCAACATTAACTAGTCTGGTAATACCAGCTCCTCAACATTAACTAGTCTGGTAATACCAGCTCCTCAACATTAACTAGTCTGGTAATACCAGCTCCTCAACATTAACTAGTCTGGTAATACCAGCTCCTCAACATTAACTAGTCTGGTAATACCAGCTCCCCAACATTAACTAGTCTGGTAATACCAGCTCCTCAACATTAACTAGTCTGGTAATACCAGCTCCTCAACATGAACTAGTCTGGTAATACCAGCTCCTCAACATTAACTAGTCTGGTAATACCAGCTCCTCAACATTAACTAGTCTGGTAATACCAGCTCCTCAACATTAACTAGTCTGGTAATACCAGCTCCTCAACATTAACTAGTCTGGTAATACCAGCTCCTCAACATGAACTAGTCTGGTAATACCAGCTCCTCAACATTAACTAGTCTGGTAATACCAGCTCCTCAACATTAACTAGTCTGGTAATACCAGCTCCTCAACATTAACTAGTCTGGTAATACCAGCTCCTCAACATTAACTAGTCTGGTAATACCAGCTCTCAACATTAACTAGTCTGGTAATACCAGCTCCTCAACATTAACTAGTCTGGCAATACCAGCTCCTCAACATTAACTAGTCTGGTAATACCAGCTCTCAACATGAACCAGTCTGGTAATACCAGCCTCCTCAACATTAACTAGTCTGGTAATACCAGCTCCTCAACATTAACTAGTCTGGTAATACCAGCTCCTCAACATTAACTAGTCTGGTAATACCAGCTCCTCAACATTAACTAGTCTGGTAATACCAGCTCC
>NW_025762740.1:0-1280 GCF_021184085.1 Oncorhynchus gorbuscha
TTGGAACCGATTTGCATGTCGTACCCTTCCCTGGTGGTCTAGTGGTTAGGATTCGGCGCTGTCACCGCCGCGGCCCGGGTTCGATTCCCGGTTCAGGGGAACTACTCTTTTGCTACATGTTTACTTGTGCAACCTGTCACAATGAATATAGAAGGTTATCGCACATATGTACCAGCTCACACTTGGAACCGATTTGCACTGCAGTAATCCTTCCCTAGGTGGTCTAGTGGTTAGGATTCGGCGCTTCCTCACCTGCCGCGGGCCGGGTTCGATTCCCCGGTCAGGGAACTACTCTTTTGCTACATGTTTACTTGTGCAACCTGTCACAATGAATATAGAAGGTTATCTTACATATGTACCAGCTCACACTTGGAACCGATTTGCACTGTAGTACCCTTCCCTGGTGGTCTAGTGGTTAGGATTCGGCGCAAAAACTAGGTTATTGCAAAAACTAGGATCTTTGTCCCCAAACTGTAGTATGGCTTTTTTATGGCGGTTTTGGAGCAGTAGCTTCTTCCTTGCTGAGCGGCCTCTCGGGGTATGTCGATATAGGACTCGTTTGCCTGTGGATATAGACCATTTTGTACCTGTTTCCTCCAGCATCTTCACAAGGTCCTTTGCTGTTGTTCAGGGATGGATTTGCACTTTTCGACCCAAAGTACGTTCATCTCTAGGAGAGAAAGCGCCTCCTTCCTGAGCGGTATGACGCCTGCGTCATACCATGGTGTTTATACTTGCGTACTATTGTTTCTACAGATGAGCGAGGTACCTTCAGGCGTTTGGAAATTGCTCCCAAGGAGGAACCAGACTTGTGGAGGTCTACATTTTTTTCTGAGGTCTTGCCTGATTTCCTTTGCTTTTCCCATGGAGTCAAGCAAAGAGGCACTGGAGTTTGAAGGTAGGCCTTGAAATACATCTACAGGTACACCTCCAATTGACTCAAAGGATGTCAATTAGCCTATCAGAAGCTTCTAAAGCCATGACATCATTTTCGGGAATTTTACAAACTGTTTAAAGGCACAGCCAACTTAGTGTATGTAAACTTCTGGCCCACTGAATTTGTGATACAGTGAATTATAAGTGAAATAATCCCTCTGTAAACAATTGTTGGAAAAATTACTTGTGTCATGCACAAAGTAGATGTCCTAACCGACTGCCAAAACTATCGTTTGTTAGCAAGAAATGTGGGAGGGGTTGACAAGCAGGTTTTAATGACTCCAGCCTAAGTGGATGGAAACTTACGACTTCAACTATATGTACCATTTCAAACTGGGAAACGA
>NW_025762741.1:0-1279 GCF_021184085.1 Oncorhynchus gorbuscha
AGAGGTCGGAGACCTGAGCGGCCAGGGTCTCAACGGCATGCCGAGCAGCAGACAATTCCTGCTCGTGTCTGCCGAGCATCGCTCCCTGGAACTCGAGAGTAGAGTAGAGAGAATCCATAGTCGCTGGGTCCATTCTTGGTCGGATCCTTCTGTTATGCAGGTGAATGAGGACCCAAAAGCAACTTGGCGAAAACAGAGTCTTTAATCCAGTAAAGTAAATCTACAATCATAAAGCATAATTCCACTCGTAATGACGAGAACAGACTGGAGACTCGATCATGAACTGCAGGTTGCCTCGGGAAGGCACTTGAACGTAGCAGACTCAGACACCTGCTCACCACGCAGCATCTGAGGGAAACACGACACGACAGGGCGATACACAGACACAGCACGGTGAACAATAGACAAGGATCCGACAGGGCAGGAACGGAAAACAAGGGGAGAAATAGGGACTCTAATCAGGGAAAAAGATAGGGAACAGGTGTGGGAAGACTAAATGATTGATTAGGGGAATAGGAACAGCTGGGAGCAGGAACGGAACGATAGAGAGAAGAGAGAGAGGAAGGGAGAGAGAAAAAGGGGAACGAACCTAAAAAGACCAGCAGGGGGAAAACGAACAGAAGGAAAAGCAAAATGACAAGACAATCTAAGACAAAACATGACACATGTAGCCTACATATCAGTGCATACACACAAACTATCTCGGTCAAATAGGGGAGACGTTGTGGCGCGAGGTGTTGCTTTATCTGTTTTTTGAAACCAGGTTTTCTGTTGATTTGAGCAATATGATATGGAAGGAAGTTCCATGCAATAATGGCTCTATATAATATCGTACGCTTTCTTGAATTTGTTCTGGATTTGGGGACTGCGAAAAGACCCCTGGTGGCATGTCTGGTGGGATACGTGTGTGTGTCAGAGCTGTGTGTAAATTGACTATGGAAACAATTTGGGATTTTCAACACATTAATGTTTCTTATAAAAAGAAAAAGTGATGTAGTCAGTCTCTCCTCAACTCTTAGCCAAGAGAGACTGGCATGCATAGTATTTATATTAGCGCTCTGATTACAAATAAGAGCAAAACGTGTCGCTCTGTTCTGGGCCAGCTGCAGCTTAACTAGGTCTTTCCTTGCAGCACTGGACCACACGACTGGACAATAATCAAGATTAGACAAAACTAGAGCCTGCAAAACTTGCTTTTTGGAATGTGGTGTCAAAAAAGCAGAGCATCTCTTTATTACGGCTAGACCTCTCCCCATCTTTACAACCATTGAATCTATAT
>NW_025762742.1:0-1276 GCF_021184085.1 Oncorhynchus gorbuscha
AAGGGGGCAGGGCTTGTTATGTGGTTGATAGGTAACCTGATGGAAGGGAGGCAGGGCTTGTTATGTGGTTGATAACCTGATGGAAGGGAGGCAGGGCTTGTTATGTGGTTGATAGGTAACCTGATGGAACGGAGGCAGGGCTTGTTATGTGGTTGATAGGTAACCTGCTGGAAGGGGGGTTTGTTATGTGGTTGATAACCTGATGGACGGGAGGCAGAGCTTGTTATGTGGTTGATAACCTGCTGGAAGGGAGGCAGGGCTTGTTATGTGGTTGATAACCTGATGGAAGGGAGGCAGGACTTGTTATGTGGTTGATAGGTAACCTGATGGAAGGGAGGCAGGGCTTGTTATGTGGTTGATAACCTGATGGAAGGGAGGCAGGGCTTGTTATGTGGTTGATAGGTAACCTGATGGAAGGGAGGCAGGGCTTGTTATGTGGTTGATAGGTAACCTGATGGAAGGGAGGCAGGGCTTGTTATGTGGTTGATAGGTAACCTGATGGAAGGAGGCAGGGCTTGTTATGTGGTTGATAGGTAACCTGATGGAAGGGAGGCAGGGCTTGTTATGTGGTTGATAACCTGATGGAAGGGAGGCAGGGCTTGTTATGTGGTTGATAACCTGATGGAAGGGAGGCAGGGCTTGTTATGTGGTTGATAACCTGCTGGAAGGAGGCAGGGCTTGTTATGTGGTTGATAACCTGCTGGAAGGGAGGCAGGGCTTGTTATGTGGTTGATAGGTAACCTGATGGAAGGGAGGCAGGGCTTGTTATGTGGTTGATAACCTGATGGAAGGAGGCAGGGCTTGTTATGTGGTTGATAACCTGATGGAAGGGAGGCAGGAGCTTGTTATGTAGTTGATAACCTGATGGAAGGGAGGCAGGGCTTGTTATGTGGTTGATAACCTGCTGGAAGGGAGGCAGGGCTTGTTATGTGGTTGATAACCTGCTGGAAGGGAGGCAGGGCTTGTTATGTGGTTGATAGGTAACCTGATGGAAGGGAGGCAGGGCTTGTTATGTGGTTGATAACCTGATGGAAGGGAGGCAGGGCTTGTTATGTGGTTGATAACCTGATGGAAGGGAGGCAGGGCTTGTTATGTGGTTGATAACCTGATGGAAGGGAGGCAGGGCTTGTTATGTGGTTGATAACCTGATGGAAGGGAGGCAGGGCTTGTTATGTGGTTGATAACCTGATGGAAGGGAGGCAGGGCTTGTTATGTGGTTGATAACCTGATGGAAGGGAGGCAGGGCTTGTTATGTGGTTGATAACCTGATGGAAGG
>NW_025762743.1:0-1275 GCF_021184085.1 Oncorhynchus gorbuscha
ACAATGTAGAATGTTTAAACATTGTAGTAGGAGTATTTTAATGATGTCACAATGTAGAATGTTTTAACATTGTAGTAGGAGTATTTTAATGATGTCACAATGTAGAATGTTTAAACATTGTAGTAGGAGTATTTTAATGATGTCACAATGTAGAATGTTTTAACATTGTAGTAGAAGTATTTTAATGATGTCACAATGTAGAATGTTTAAACATTGTAGTAGGAGTATTTTAATGATGTCACAGTGTAGAATGTTTTAACATTGTAGTAGGAGTATTTTAATGATGTCACAATGTAGAATGTTTTAACATTGTAGTAGGAGTATTTTAATGATGTCACAGTGTAGAATGTTTTAACATTGTAGTAGGAGTATTTTAATGATGTCACAATGTAGAATGTTTTAACATTGTAGAAGGAGTATTTTAATAATGTCACAATGTAGAATGTTTTAACATTGTAGAAGGAGTATTTTAATGATGTCACAATGTAGAACACTAAACGTTTGCCCCCTGTTCAATTGATTTCTGCATGATATGGATATTAAGCCTCAGGGGGAAAATCCAGGCTCTGAATTGAAAGAGTGATATTTATATGATATAACAGAAAGTGACTAACACAAAAAGAGCTGTGTTACACTTACAGCATTGGTGACCCACTGGAATCAAAATGTAGCTAGATGTTTTCTACAAGTTGTCCTCTAACCAGTGATGTACACATTATTCACAGATTCCATGTGGTTTTTGAGCTGTTAGTTTTAACAGGAGAAACTCATCTCCCCCTTTGGAACAAATTATTTCAACATGATATCGATGAATGATGAAAAATAAGTGTTGCGTTCCTTTGTTTAACGACCTCTAAATGTAAATGCATCTCTCCAAAATGTAGCTGACTGTCTGACTGACACATTAAAGCTGTGTTTTGACATTGGGCTGAACCACCAAGCTAAATGTCATTGAAAAGACGTTGAAAAGAAGACTATACCCAACGTCCAATATACGTTTGGTTTTAGTTGAAGGTTTTAAATATTTATTTTCAGGTTGTTGTTAATAAAGACTTGAAAACAACTTAATTTCAATGTTCTTACAGTTTAGACACATTGACTGAATCAACTATTTCACCAAAACCAGAACCTGTGAATTCAACTAGACTTTATTACAAACAGTAACAAAGCTGAACAATTCCATGGAAGAACTGACTCTTCATTCTTAGTACTTGGCTTTTATACAGTCTGACCCTGATATAACATTCTAACCACTACCCTGCTGCCGCAATAATA
>NW_025762744.1:0-1275 GCF_021184085.1 Oncorhynchus gorbuscha
TTACTGTTGTCAGGTAGGAGAACCAATAACATGACAGAGTTACTGTTGTCAGGTAGGAGAACCAATGACATGACAGAGTCCCTCACCTCTATGTACTGTTGTCAGGTAGGAGAACCAATAACATGACAGAGTCAGTCCCTCACAGTTGGGAAAATGTTGGTTAAAATGTAACCTTGTCTGATAGAGGAAGCCTATGGTGCCCCTTGTGTTGTGGTCTATCTGTGGTCTGTGTTCAGTCAAGTCACAGTAACTTCTCATGCCATCCCAGTCTAACTTCTCATGCCATCCCAGTCTATCTTCTCATGCCATCCCAGTCTAACTTCTCATGCCATCCCAGTCTAACTTCTCATGCCATCCCAGTCTATCTTCTCATGCCATCCCAGTCTATCTTCTCATGCCATCCCAGTCTATCTGTGTTGTATCTTCTCATGCCATCCCAGTCTATCTGTGTTGTATCTTCTCATGCCATCCCAGTCTATCTGTGTTGTATCTTCTCATGCCATCCCAGTCTCTCTGTGTTGTACCTTCTCATGCCATCCCAGTCTATCTGTGTTGTAACTTCTCATGCCATCCCAGTCTATCTTCTCATGCCATCCCAGTCTATCTTCTCATGCCATCCCAGTCTATCTGTGTTGTATCTTCTCATGCCATCCCAGTCTATCTGTGTTGTATCTTCTCATGCCATCCCAGTCTAACTGTCTTGTATCTTCTCATGCCATCCCAGTCTATCTTCTCATGCCATCCCAGTCTATCTGTGTTGTATTTTCTCATGCCATCCCAGTCTAACTGTGTTGTATCTTCTCATGCCATCCCAGTCTATCTTCTCATGCCATCCCAGTCTATCTGTGTTGTATCTTCTCATGCCATCCCAGTCTAACTTCTCATGCCATCCCAGTCTATCTTCTCATGCCATCCCAGTCTATCTTCTCATGCCATCCCAGTCTATCTTCTCATGCCATCCCAGTCTATCTTCTCATGCCATCCCAGTCTATCTTCTCATGCCATCCCAGTCTATCTGTGTTGTATCTTCTCATGCCATCCCAGTCTATCTTCTCATGCCATCCCAGTCTATCTGTGTTGTATCTTCTCATGCCATCCCAGTCTATCTGTGTTGTATCTTCTCATGCCATCCCAGTCTATCTTCTCATGCCATCCCAGTCTATCTGTGTTGTATCTTCTCATGCCATCCCAGTCTATCTGTGTTGTATCTTCTCATGCCATCCCAGTCTATCTTCTGCATGCCATCCCAGTCTATCTGTGTTGTATCTTCTCATG
>NW_025762745.1:0-1275 GCF_021184085.1 Oncorhynchus gorbuscha
ATTGTCGTTCTTTTAGCATAGCGTAACGTAAACAACACTGCTAGCTAGCCAGCTAGCCCCGAATAGCAGCACTGCAGAAACTATTACACTCAACGGAACGACTTGATTAGTGTAGTGTCAACAAGCAGCCACCCACTGCCAGCTAGCCTACTTCAGCAGTACTGTATCATTTTAATCATTTTAGTCAATAAGATTCTTGCTACGTAAGCTTAACTTTCTGAACATTCGAGACGTGTAGTCCACTTGTCATTCAATCTCCTTTGCATTAGCGTAGCCTCTTCTGTAGCCTGTCAACTATGTGTCTGTTTATCCCTGTTCTCTCCTCTCTGCACAGACCATACAAACGCTCCACACCGCGTGGCCGCGGCCACCTAATCTGGTGGTCCCAGCGCGCACGACCCACGTGGAGTTCCAGGTCTCCGGTAGCCTCTGGAACTGCCAATCTGCGGTCAACAAGGCAGAGTTCATCTCAGCCTATGCCTCCCTCCAGTCCTCGACTTCTTGGCACTGACGGAAACATGGATCACCACAGACAACACTGCTACTCCTACTGCTCTCTCTTCGTCCGCCCACGTGTTCTCGCACACCCGAGAGCTTCTGGTCAGCGGGGTGGTGGCACCGGGATCCTCATCTCTCCCAAGTGGTCATTCTCTCTTTCTCCCCTTACCCATCTGTCTATCGCCTCCTTTGAATTCCATGCTGTCACAGTTACCAGCCCTTTCAAGCTTAACATCCTTATCATTTATCGCCCTCCAGGTTCCCTCGGAGAGTTCATCAATGAGCTTGATGCCTTGATAAGCTCCTTTCCTGAGGACGGCTCACCTCTCACAGTTCTGGGCGACTTTAACCTCCCACGTCTACCTTTGACTCATTCCTCTCTGCCTCCTTCTTTCCACTCCTCTCCTCTTTTGACCTCACCCTCTCACCTTCCCCCCTACTCACAAGGCAGGCAATACGCTCGACCTCATCTTTACTAGATGCTGTTCTTCCACTAACCTCATTGCAACTCCCCTCAAGTCTCCGACCACTACCTTGTATCCTTTTCCCTCTCGCTCTCATCCAACACCTCCCACACTGCCCCTACTCGGATGGTATCGCGCCGTCCCAACCTTCGCTCTCTCCCCCGCTACTCTCTCCTATGGAGAAAACTCGCCTCCTGCGGACCTGGCATCCCTTTCACTCCCTCCTCTCTACATTTTTCCTCCTCTGTCTCTGCTGCAAAGCCACTTTCTACCACGCTTCATTCCAAGCGCCTGCCTCTAACCCTCAGGAAGC
>NW_025762746.1:0-1275 GCF_021184085.1 Oncorhynchus gorbuscha
AACCACCTCCAGGGGACTGGTATTGGTTTCTCCCTACCTCCAACCACCTCAGGGGACTGGTATTGGTTTCTCCTACCTCACCTCCAGGGGACTGGTATTGGTTTCTCCCACCTCCAACCACCTCCAGGGGACTGGTATTGGTTTCTCCTTACCTCCAGGAGACTGGTATTGGTTTCTCCCTACCTCCAGGGGACTGGTATTGGTTTCTCCCTACCTCCAGGGGACTGGTATTGGTTTCTCCCTACCTCCAGGGGACTGGTATTGGTTTCTCCTACCTCCAGGGGACTGGTATTGGTTTCTCCCTACCTCCAGGGACTGGTATTGGTTTCTCCCTACCTCCAGGGGACTGGTATTGGTTTCTCCCTACCTCCGGGGACTGGTATTGGTTTCTCCCTACCTCCAGGGGACTGGTATTGGTTTCTCCTACCTCCAACCACCTCCAGGGGACTGGTATTGGTTTCTCCCTACCTCCAGGGGACTGGTATTGGTTTCTCCCTACCTCCAGGGGACTGGTATTGGTTTCCCTACCTCCAACCCCTCCAGGGGACTGGTATTGGTTTCTCCCTACCTCCAACCACCTCCAGGGGACTGGTATTGGTTTCTCCCTACCTCCAGGGGACTGGTATTGGTTTCTCCCTACCTCCAGGGGACTGGTATTGGTTTCTCCCTACCTCCAGGGGACTGGTATTGGTTTCTCCCTACCTCCAGGGGACTGGTATTGGTTTCTCCTACCTCCAGGGGACTGGTATTGGTTTCTCCCTACCTCCAGGGGACTGGTATTGGTTTCTCCCTACCTCCAGGGGACTGGTATTGGTTTCTCCCTACCTCCAGGGGACTGGTATTGGTTTCTCCCTACCTCCAGGGGACTGGTATTGGTTTCTCCCTACCTCCAGGGGACTGGTATTGGTTTCTCCCTACCTCCAGGGGACTGGTATTGGTTTCTCCCTACCTCCAGGGGACTGGTATTGGTTTCTCCCTACCTCCAGGGGACTGGTATTGGTTTCTCCCTACCTCCAGGGGACTGGTATTGGTTTCTCCCTACCTCCAGGGGACTGGTATTGGTTTCTCCCTACCTCCAGGGGACTGGTATTGGTTTCTCCCTACCTCCAGGGGACTGGTATTGGTTTTCTCCCTACCTCCCAGGGGATCTGGTATTGGTTTCTCTCCTACCTCCAGGGGACTGGTATTGGTTTCTCCCTACCTCCAGGGGACTGGTATTGGTTTCTCCCTACACTCCAGGGGACTGGTATTGGTTTCTCCCTACATCCAGGGGAC
>NW_025762747.1:0-1269 GCF_021184085.1 Oncorhynchus gorbuscha
TTTGAGAAAATAATAATATAATAATAATAATATATGCCATTTAGCAGACGCTTTTATCCAAAGCGACTTACAGTCATGTGTGCATACATTCTACGATAACAAC
Source organism: Oncorhynchus gorbuscha (assembly GCF_021184085.1). Lineage (NCBI taxonomy): Eukaryota > Metazoa > Chordata > Actinopteri > Salmoniformes > Salmonidae > Oncorhynchus > Oncorhynchus gorbuscha. The sequence goes on from NW_025762747.1 coordinate 104, forward strand.
ATTAGACCATTAGACCATAACAACATTAGACCATAACAACATTAGACCATTAGACCATAACAGCATTAGACCATTAGATCATAACAACATTAGATCATAACAACATTAGATCATAACAACATTAGACCATTAGACCATAACAACATTAGACCATAACAACATTAGACCATAACAACATTAGACCATAACAACATTAGACCATAACAACATTAGACCATTAGATCATAACAACATTAGACCATAACAACATTAGACAATTAGATCATAACAACATTAGATCGTAACAACATTAGATCATAACAGCATTAGACCATTAGACCATAACAACATTAGACCATAACAACATTAGACCATAACAACATTAGACCATTAGACCATAACAACATTAGACCATAACAACATTAGATCATAACAACATTAGACCATAACAACATTAGACCATAACAACATTAGACCATAACAACATTAGACCATTAGACCATAACACCATGAGACCATTAGACCATAACAACATGAGACCATTAGACCATAACAACATTAGACCATTAGATCATAACAACATTAGACCATAACAACATTAGACCATTAAAAAAATGGCCTGTGAATGTTTTGGTAAACCTACTGGAGAGCTCTTCTTTGTCTACACCCATTCAGCATCGTTCACACCCTCTTAACAACCAAAGATAAAGACTTAAAGGGGTGAAATTAGTAGTAGAAATACACAATCTAGTCCTTGGCCTACATCCTAATCAGTGTTTGGTGCAGGTCATGTTAACATTACCGTCTCTGGTAAACACACTATATCAAATAAAGTCTAAATTGATTTGTCACGTGCACAGGATACAGAAGGTGTAAAAGGTACAGTGAAATCGTTACCTGCGTAGTGGCGTCTTTTGTTTAGACCAGGGGTTCTTAAACTTGTTCAGCCTGGGACCCAAATGTGAAATTCTGTGTTTTTCCTGGGACCCAAGCATATGAAAACAACATGCAACTACACATGAATATCCCTACATGTAATTGCCCTTATGCCTAAAACAAATGCAACAGACAAACAAACAACAATGAAATAAATAGCAATTCATGTTTATTTGTCTAGGTTAAAACGGTTGCTGCTCAGTTTTTGATAGTGCAACCCTAAGTAACAGTACAGATAACAAATTACTGTA
>NW_025762748.1:0-1269 GCF_021184085.1 Oncorhynchus gorbuscha
TCCTTGCTGAACCTGACTAGTACAAGATATTAACAATCTACCACTTTCAATTTTTTACAAAACCTTTATTTAACCAGGTAGGCTCGTTCAGAACAAGTTCTCATTTACACAGCTGCATCCCAGTTTAACTTCACCTCTTTTTATGGCCTTGGTTAATCAGGGTGTAAATGAGGCTCTGTGGTCTCCTCAAACACCATCCCAACTTTCCACTCTAAGACATTATTACTCTAGCTCCCTACATTGGGCCTCTAGTTACTATACTACATGCACCCCTGCTTTCAGTATCAATATCTCTGTTCTTCCTATGTCTTTCCACTACAGAACATTCACATACTAGGCCCTCATCCTCCCGCTTCATATCAGCCTCCATGGAATGAGTTTGACACGTGCTCCGATTCATCCGCATTAATCGACGCCATTCCATGCAGTTGGCCTCTCTCACCAAATGGTGAAGGATAACTTCAGTTAGCTTCCCTCTATTTTGACACTCCATCACGCAGCCTCATGTCGCCATTTCACCACGAGCAAACTCCTTGAAAGACGACCGAAACCGTTGAACCCGCCTTTGACTTGCCTCCTCTGAAACATCCTGATCTCGCGAGCTTACATTTACGAAACAGTGTATATAAACTCGCGAGAACAGGATGGTTCGGACAAGGCTATTTACCAGCTCATAAACAACATTTCACACAAAACCAAGAACATGTACAAACGACCTCAAATAAGTGGAATCTTTATGAAATGACTTTCACGAAATTATGTACATACACTCAGATAAACCCAAAGTCTAGTTATGTGACTTGTAAAATATTTTTTTACACGTTCTTCACTCACTCAGTTTGACCCCAAAATAACACATACAATTAAAACCTTTACCAAACGTGATAATACATTGACTGATTTGTTACCTATCGTATTATATATTCTCTCGACATTAGAAAGTTTAAACATGCTATTACATACCTACAATGATACATTTGAAACGGACACAACCACTATCGAAACAACAGCACAGTTCTGTCGTTTCGACCCGGAACTTCCTGTCTTCACTTGGACAAAGTGCAGCAAAGCGTCATCTTCTTCTCTGGTATACTGACATTTACACAAATATAACGTGTCTGCCGCCACCTACTGTACGGTTGGTAAACTTCGTAGAAAAATATACACGTCCAATGCTTTCGAAAAGAGGAGGGGGAACAACGACATCAAAACAAAATACAAATATAGAGAAATAAAACTTCCTCAATCCTTCAGTCACAGTCCGATTCA
>NW_025762749.1:0-1267 GCF_021184085.1 Oncorhynchus gorbuscha
AGCCAGTGGAGTACCCCATAACGCCAGTGATTACCCCATAACACCAGTATAGTACCCCCATAACACCAGTATGCGTCTTGCCCTGCTTGTCAGTGGAGTACCCCCACGCGCCAGTGGAGAGTACCCCATAACGCCAGTGGAGTACCCCATAACGCCAGTGGAGTACCCCATAACGCCAGTGGAGTACCACATAATGTAAAACAAAAACAAGAAAAATAACAGACATTGAATATCCCTTTGAGCATGGTGAATTTGTAAGTCGCTCTGGATAAGAGCGTCTGCTAAATGACTTAAATGTAAATGTAAACATATTAATTACACTATGGATGGTGTATCAATACACCCAGTCACTACAAAGATACAGGCGTCCTTCCTAACTCAGTTGCCGGGGAGGAGGGAAACTGCTCGAGGTTTCACCATGAGGCCAATGGTGACTTTAAAACAGTTAGACTGAGGATGGATCAACAACATTGTAGTTACTCCACAATATTAACATCAATAACAGAGTGAAAAGAAGGAAAGCTCTACAGAGTAAAACTATTCCAAAACATGCATCCTGTTTGCATTAAGGCACTAAAGTAAAACTGCAAAAAATGTGGCAAAAATAATCAACTTAAAATCCTGAATACAAAGTGTTATGTTTGGGGCAAATCCAACACAACACATCACTGGAGTACCACTCTTCAAGCATAGTGGTAGCTGCATCATGTTATGGGTATGCTTGTCATCGGCAAGGACTTGGCCCGATTTTTTTTGTTGATAAAGGAATAAATGGAATAGAACTAAGCACTGGCAAAATCCTAGAGAAAACCTGGTTCAGTCTGCTTTCCAACAAACACTGGTATGCAAATTCACCTTTCAGAAGGACAATAACCTAAAACAAGGCCAAATATACACTGGAGTTGCTTACCAATACATTGAATGTTCCAGAGTGGCTAGTTACAGTTTTGACCGTCATCTTGAAAATCTATGGCAAGACATGAAAATGGCTGTCCAGCAATGATCAACAACCAACTTGACAGAGCTCGAAGACTATTTTTCCAGAATAAATGTGCAAATATTGTACAATCCAGGTGTGGAAAGCTCTTAAGAGATTTACACAGAAAAGCTCACAGCTGTAATCAATGCCAAAGTTGCTTCTTCAAAGTATTTACTCAGGGGGTGTGAATACTGTCATTAGTTAATTTCTTTACTATCAAATGAGGAGAACATATCACACAAGTCAGAGTTATAAACAACATCTTTAAATCTCTTATTAATAAAGGAG
>NW_025762750.1:0-1267 GCF_021184085.1 Oncorhynchus gorbuscha
ATAGCATAAAAAGCCTCAAAAGATACTCAAAAATAAATAAACAAGAACAAAAAACAGAATTCTACAAGCGAGTCCACCGGTATCAACAAGAGTACACAGAATACTAGGGCTGGGTGCTAACATACAAACACAGAGCAAATAACTGAGGAAAACTAAGGGTTTAAATACAATCAGGGGAAACGAGGCACAGGTGCAAATAATAATGGGGATCAAGGGAAAACAAAAGGTCAAAAAGCACAATGGGGGCATCTAGTGACCAAAAACCGGAACAACCCTGGCCAAATCCTGACACCGTGTATTTATATTTTTTCTTCACATATATTTCGCATAAATCTTTTAAATATTTTTAAACTCCAACATACTCTCCTGCAACCCGCCTCACCCAATGTGGTATGGATCTTCTTTTTTCTTTACTTTAGAACCGGAACCCCCAACAGAATCTAGCCAGCTAACTAGCTACGAGCTAGTAATCAGCTCCTGGCAGTCTGCACAGCGCGATTCAAACCAGAGCATACCGGACTCTTTTTCCCCACATCTCCGGATTCCTACCGCAAGCTCTGAACCTTTCCACCTGGATCATCGTAGCTAGCTAGCTGCTAACGTCTCTGTCCCGAAGCAAGCACCAATTAGTCTGGAGCTAGTCTATGCTAGGCCCATCTCCCGGCTAGCTGAAGAGGTCCATCAGCCACTTCCTTGGGCTACATTACCTATTTTACCAATTGGACTGGACGCCTTTACTGCCGATACGGAGCCCCGCCGATCCTTCACAACTGATCTACCGATGTAATCGGCCCGAGGGGGTTTTCAATAGGCTCCTCCGTCGCGACGTCCCCTGAATGCCCATTTTCTAGCCTGCTAGCCGCGGTCTGCTAGCTGTCAAGAGCATATCGGACTGTTAGCTGAAGAGGTCCATCAGCCTATTGTCTTGGGCTACAATACCTATTTTGCCAATTGGCCTGGAACCTGTTATTTACACTGAGCCCTGCCGATCCATCATGACTAGTCTGCTGACGTAAACGCCCGAGGGGGCTACAACTGACTCTTCCGTCGTGATGTCTCCCCAAGGCACTTCTGCTAGCCTGCTAACCCCAGCCCGCTAGCTGTCTGAATCAACGTGTCTCCAGCTCACCTCGCTACTCACTAGACCCCATGATCACTCGGCTACGCATACCTCTCCCTAATGTCATAATGCCTTGTCCATTGCTGTTTTGGTTAGTGATTATTGTCTTATTTCACTGTAGAGCCTCCAGCCCTGCTCAATATACCT
>NW_025762751.1:0-1266 GCF_021184085.1 Oncorhynchus gorbuscha
TTGTAACGGTTTTGACTTGAGGTTATTATTTATAGGGGTGCCAGGTAGGTTGTGCCTACCAGAGAAAACATTAGTTTTCTTAGTTTGGGTGGGAATGAGTCTCACTTAACCGTCAGTCGCCACTAATGGCAAAAGGACTGTATGTGGTGTTTGTGGATGAAATAACCTTTTTCATAAAACCCTCTTAAAACATTGAAAAGAACCTTCAAAATAATTATACTGATGTGGTTGTATTATGTCAACAATGATTACACACATATATAATAATATCACAACAGCCTGGTTCCTCCAGAAACTCCTGTACCTCGGGCCTAAAAAGAGTCCTGCTCCAGTAAAGGAGTCTAGTGAACCCAATGACTTTTGGTCACGTGATGTTTGTCCGTTCGTTCCGTAGCGTAAAGCCCAGTATTAAACATACAATCAACATAACAATTGCTTTACCACAGAACCGCAAAGTGGATCAACTCACCAATTAAGTCCTCAACTACCACTAACTACACAAATCACAGTATACATCATATCCAAACAAATGAAACACCGTATACAAAAAGGTGGTAGTCAGTCGGTCAGTCAGACAATCCAATCGCCAAGAGACTTCCAGTGAGAAAGGCCACGAAGAACGGAGGAGGTGTAGTCCAGGACTCAAGAGATCTGACCTGCAAACCCCCATGAAAAACAAAACACACGTTAACGGCAACAAAACAACCAATAGAGAAGCTTCCTAAACTGAGGGTTGAACACATCTCATGCACGTCTCCATCACAACCTCCCACTTTCGTGCAGCTGATGCTGCTGATGAATTGGGAATTAAAGGGAAAGCGCTTCTATTAAAAGGAGATGCAGAATTGAGACTGTCAGAAATTGTGCTCACTACAGTTACTCAGAGCGCCTGCACCTTGTGCTATCTTTTCACTTCTTTGTAATTTTTATATCTATATGTGTTGTTCTATGCCTTTCATTTTTTTTGATTCTCTTTTTAAAAATCTTAATTTATCTGATGTTGCTCATTCTTCCATCGTCTAAACTTAGAATTAGTTTCTGATTTTATGTCTGAAGCAGATTGAATTAGAAAAACACGGCAGATAATTGCAATAACAGACGTGGGAATTAGGGTAAAGGCTGGATTCCCTTTATTTGTCCGGTGTCCTTGGTGGCCTTGTTTGAAATTACATTACAGTTTTCTGTTGAGAAAAAGTTGCAGCGGTGGACTTTGAACCAACACCTCCGGAAGACTGGGTCCTTAAATCCAGTTCTCTGGACAGCTCG
>NW_025762752.1:0-1265 GCF_021184085.1 Oncorhynchus gorbuscha
AAAAGTAAAAACCCTGAAATAAAGCAGAATATGGAGGCTTGCGAAACAAACTCATAAAGATGGCAGTGGTGGACTTTGAACCCACACCTCCGAAAGACTGGGTCCTTAAATCCAGTTCTTTGGACAGCTCGGCCACAGTACCCACTGTTAAAATGGACTGAGTGAGTCGCACAGACCATCACAACTTTCCTTTTTTCCAATCAAGGATTTGACGTGAACAACCATCGGTAGGAGGTGCAACTGCCACCGCGGGAGCACAGGACTCGGTGGCTGGTTTGGTTGGCGATGGACTACACGTGAGTTGGAACCCCATCTGTGACACACAACATTGCTTCTTTTCTCCCTTGCATGGGCGACATGAAAGTAAAAATCTTGAAATGAAGCAGAACATTGTGATAGCTTGCGCAAACATGCTCAATAAAGATGGCAGTGGTGGGATTTGAACCCACGCCTCCTTAGAGACTGAGACCTTAATCCAGCGCCTTAGACCGCTCGGCGCACTACTACTCCGGCTCTGGCAAACTACTCACACTTTCCTCGTCAGTTACCTAGAGCGTCTGCACTTCCTTGTATTTTAGTCTTCTTTTTCATTTTCTTCTTTAAAATCTTTATGTATCTCATGTTGCTCTTATGCCCTTCATATTTTTTTGATTCTCTTTTTAAAAATCTTAATTTATCTGATGTTGCTCATTCTTCCATCGCCTAAACTTAGAATTAGTTTTCTGATTTTATGTCTGAAGCAGATTGAATTAGAAAAACACGGCAGATAATTGCAATAACAGATGTGGGGAATTAGGGTAAAGGCTGGATTCCTTTATTTGTCCGGTGTTCTTGGTGGCCTTGTTTGAAATTACATTACAGTTTTCTGTTGAAAAATTTGCAGCGGTGGACTTTGAACCGAAAGACTGGGTCCTTAAATCCAGTTCTCTGGACAGCTCGGCCACAGTACCCACCGTTAAAATGGACTGCTTGGTCGTCGCGACAGACCATCACAACTTTCCTTTTTCCAATCAAGGATTTGATGAACAACCACCGGCAGGATGTGCAACTGCCACCGCAGGGGCACAGGGACTTGCCTGGTTGGTTAAGGCAATGGACTACACTATTGAGTTGGAACCCCATCTGTGACACACAACATTGCTTCTTTTCTCCTTGCATGTGCGACATGAAATTAAAAACCCTGAAATAAAGCAGAACAGCAATAGCAGGTAAACTACTTTTTGTCATTCGTAAAGATGGCAGTGGTGGATTTGAACCCACGCCTC
>NW_025762753.1:0-1264 GCF_021184085.1 Oncorhynchus gorbuscha
GGGCTCCCAGCTTGTGCCATCCAACTCCTACCCCACGTTGGGCGTAAACCTTTAAGGGCTCCCAGCTTGTGCCATCCAACTCCTACCCCACGTTGGGCGTAAACCTTTTAAGGGCTCCCAGCTTGTGCCATCCAACTCCTACCCCACGTTGGGCGTAAACCTTTTAAGGGCTCCCAGCTTGTGCCATCCAACTCCTACCCCACGTTGGGCGTAAACCTTTTAAGGGCTCCCAGCTTGTGCCATCCAACTCCTACCCCACGTTGGGCGTAAACCTTTTAAGGGCTCCCAGCTTGTGCCATCCAACTCCTACCCCACGTTGGGCGTAAACCTTTTAAGGGCTCCCAGCTTGTGCCATCCAACTCCTACCCCACGTTGGGCGTAAACCTTTTAAGGGCTCCCAGCTTGTGCCATCCAACTCCTACCCCACGTTGGGCGTAAACCTTTTAAGGGCTCCCAGCTTGTGCCATCCAACTCCTACCCCACGTTGGGCGTAAACCTTTACAGGGCTCCCAGCTTGTGCCATCCAACTCCTACCCCACGTTGGGCGTAAACCTTTTAAGGGCTCCCAGCTTGTGCCATCCCAACTCCTACCCCTTTGTTGAAGCAAGCCTTTTAAGGGCTCCCAGCTTGTGCCATCAACTCCTACACCACGTTGGGCGTAAACCTTTTAAGGGCTCCCAGCTTGTGCCATCCAACTCCTACCCCACGTTGGCGTAAACCTTTTAAGGGCTCCCAGCTTGTGCCATCAACTCCTACTCCCACGTTGGGCAAACCTTTTAAGGGCTCCCAGCTTGTGCCATCCAACTCCTACCCCACATTGGGCGAACTTTTAGGGCTCCCAGCTTGTGCCATCCAACTCCTACCCCACGTTGGGCGTAAACCTTTTAAGGGCTCCCAGCTTGTGCCATCCAACTCCTACCCCACATTGGGCGTAAGAACCTTTTAGGGCTCCCAGCTTGTGCCATCCAACTCCTACCCACGTTGGGCGTAAACCTTTTAAGGGCTCCCAGCTTGTGCCATCCAACTCCTACCCCCGTTGGGCGTAAACCTTTTTAAGGCTCCCAGCTTGTGCCATCCAACTCCTACCCCCGTTGGCGTAAACCTTTTAGGGCTCCCAGCTTGTGCCATCCAACTCCTACACCACGTTGGCGTAAACCTTTTAAGGGCTCCCAGCTTGTGCCATCAACTCTACCACGTTGGGCGTAAACCTTTTAAGGGCTCCCAGCTTGGGCCATCCAACTCCTACCCCACGTTGGGCGTAAAC
>NW_025762755.1:0-1260 GCF_021184085.1 Oncorhynchus gorbuscha
CTACTATAGACATGAGACCATATACAGTCTACTATAGACATGAGACCATATACAGTCTACTATAGACATGAGACCATATACAGTCTACTATAGACATGAGACCATATACAGTCTACTATAGACATGAGACCATATACAGTCTACTATAGACATGAGACCATATACAGTCTACTATAGACATGAGACCATATACAGTCTACTATAGACATGAGACCATATACAGTCTACTATAGACATGAGACCATATACATATACAGTCTACTATAGACATGAGACCATATACAGTCTACTATAGACATGAGACCATATACAGTCTACTATAGACATGAGACCATATACAGTCTACTATAGACATGAGACCATATACAGTCTACTATAGACATGAGACCATATACAGTCTACTATAGACATGAGACCATATACAGTCTACTATAGACATGAGACCATATACAGTCTACTATAGACATGAGACCATATACAGTCTACTATAGACATGAGACCATATACAGTCTACTATAGACATGAGACCATATACAGTCTACTATAGACATGAGACCATATACAGTCTACTATAGACATGAGACCATATACAGTCTACTATAGACATGAGACCATATACAGTCTACTATAGACATGAGACCATATACAGTCTACTATAGACATGAGACCATATACAGTCTACTATAGACATGAGACCATATACAGTCTACTATAGACATGAGACCATATACAGTCTACTATAGACATGAGACCATATACAGTCTACTATAGACATGAGACCATATACAGTCTACTATAGACATGAGACCATATACAGTCTACTATAGACATGAGACCATATACAGTCTACTATAGACATGAGACCATATACAGTCTACTATAGACATGAGACCATATACAGTCTACTATAGACATGAGACCATATACAGTCTACTATAGACATGAGACCATATACAGTCTACTATAGACATGAGACCATATACAGTCTACTATAGACATGAGACCATATACAGTCTACTATAGACATGAGACCATATACAGTCTACTATAGACATGAGACCATATACAGTCTACTATAGACATGAGACCATATACAGTCTACTATAGACATGAGACCATATACAGTCTACTATAGACATGAGACCATATACAGTCTACTATAGACATGAGACCATATACAGTCTACTATAGACATGAGACCATATACAGTCTACTATAGACATGAGACCATATACAGTCTACTATAGACATGAGACCATA
>NW_025762756.1:0-1258 GCF_021184085.1 Oncorhynchus gorbuscha
GTTGGCCCACCACCTCTCTCTCCATCTCTCTCTCCATCCCTCTTTCCAGCACATTCCTCCTCAGCAGTGGAAAGGGCTATTTTCACAGGCATGGGTATGTGTGAAAGCGCTCAGCTAGGGTTGTCAGAGGACCCACTCAGGCCTCGTCCCTCTCTGCCAGTGCCTTTTAATCATATAAAACACCTCGAAGACTGTGTCCTAAATGGGAGCCTCCAATAGGGTTCGGGATCACCCTGTAATAGGCCCACGTTGGAAGCAATAAAAGGATATATTATAAAATAACTGGATGATTAAAACAAGGTCTTGAGGAGTGAAGGAGAGGTTTAGGCGCGTGAAGCCAAATAAAACAGGACGCTACTTAGACAGCTTTATTGTGATTGTGAAACACTGTTGAGTTTGATCATTAGGGCCGTGTTCTGTGGGTCTTTTATTGATAGGCTAGAGCCGTCAAAACCAGCTCCGAAAGCACACTCACACTGGCTGGACAGAGATGCTATGGTGTGGCCAAGGAGGAGGGGGGGACGGGGGGGAGGAGGGAGGGAGAGGGAGGGAGAGAGAGGGAGATATGAAATCGAGAGAAAATTGTTAGATAAACATACTGGTATTTATGGTATAGGTGGTATAAATGGTATTTATGGTATAGGTGGTATTTATGGTATAGATGGTATTTATGGTATAGATGGTATAGATGGTATTTATGGTATAGATGGTATAGATGGTATTTATGGTATAGATGGTATTTATGGTATAGATGGTATAGATGCTATAGATGGTATTTATGGTATAGATGGTATAGATGGTATTTATGGTATAGATGGTATTTATGGTATTTATGGTATAGATGGTATTTATGGTATAGATGGTATTTATGGTATAGATGGTATTTATGGTATAGATGGTATTTATGGTATAGATGGTATTTATGGTATAGATGGTATTTATGGTATAGATGGTATAGATGGTATAGATGCTATAGATGGTATAGATGCTATAGATGGTATTGATGGTATTGATGGTATAGATGGTATTTATGGTATAGATGGTATAGATGGTATTTATGGTATAGATGGTATTTATGGTATAGATGGTATAGATGGTATTTATGGTATAGATGGTATTTATGGTATTTATGGTATCTATGGTATAGATGGTATTTATGGTATAGATGGTATTTATGGTATAGATGGTATTTATGGTATAGATGGTATTTATGGTATAGATGGTGTTTATGGCTATAGATGGTATTTATGGTATAGAT
>NW_025762757.1:0-1257 GCF_021184085.1 Oncorhynchus gorbuscha
GTCATGGAAGTAGTGGGAGATGTGATTCTGGGTGCTGACGGACGTCATGGAGTAGTGGGAGATGTGATTCTGGGTGCTGACATTACACTAAAAGTAGTCTCTTGTGAAGGACGTCATGGAGTAGTGGGAGATGTGATTCTGGGTGCTGACATTACACTAAAAGTAGTCTCTTGTGAAGGACATCATGGAGTAGTGGGAGATGTGATTCTGGGTGCTGACGGACATCATGGAGTAGTGGGAGATGTGATTCTGGGTGCTGACGGACGTCATGGAGTAGTGGGAGATGTGATTCTGGGTGCTGACATTACACTAAAAGTAGTCTCTTGTGAAGGACGTCATGGAGTAGTGGGAGATGTGATTCTGGGTGCTGACATTACACTAAAAGTAGTCTCTTGTGAAGGACGTCATGGAGTAGTGGGAGATGTGATTCTGGGTGCTGACATTACACTAAAAGTAGTCTCTTGTGAAGGACGTCATGGAGTAGTGGGAGATGTGATTCGTGCTGACGTACGCTAGAGTATCTGGGTGCTGATGGACGTCATGGAGTAGTGGGAGATGTGATTCTGGGTGCTGACATTACACTAAAAGTAGTCTCTTGTGAAGGACGTCATGGAGTAGTGGGAGATGTGATTCTGGGTGCTGACATTACACTAAAAGTAGTCTCTTGTGAAGGACGTCATGGAGTAGTGGGAGATGTGATTCTGGGTGCTGACGGACATCATGGAGTAGTGGGAGATGTGATTCTGGGTGCTGACATTACACTAAAAGTAGTCTCTTGTGAAGGACGTCATGGAGTAGTGGGAGATGTGATTCTGGGTGCTGACATTACACTAAAAGTAGTCTCTTGTGAAGGACGTCATGGAGTAGTGGGAGATGTGATTCTGGGTGCTGACATTACACTAAAAGTAGTCTCTTGTGAAGGACGTCATGGAGTAGTGGGAGATGTGATTCTGGGTGCTGACATTACACTAAAAGTAGTCTCTTGTGAAGGACGTCATGGAGTAGTGGGAGATGTGATTCTGGGTGCTGACGGACATCATGGAGTAGTGGGAGATGTGATTCTGGGTGCTGACATTACACTAAAAGTAGTCTCTTGTGAAGGACGTCATGGAGTAGTGGGAGATGTGATTCTGGGTGCTGACATTACACTAAAAGTAGTCTCTTGTGAAGGACGTCATGGAGTAGTGGGAGATGTGATTCTGGGTGCTGACGGACATCATGGAGTAGTGGGAGATGTGATTCTGGGTGCTGACGGAC
>NW_025762758.1:0-1257 GCF_021184085.1 Oncorhynchus gorbuscha
TCCAAGCATTACACTACACAGAGTCTAGACAGTTCCAAGGATCCAAGCATTACACTACACAGAGTCTAGACAGTTCCAAGGATCCAAGCATTACACTACACAGAGTCTAGACAGTTCCAAGGATCCAAGCATTACACTACACAGAGTCTAGACAGTTCCAAGGATCCAAGCATTACACTACACAGAGTCTAGACAGTTCCAAGGATCCAAGCATTACACTACACAGAGTCTAGACAGTTCCAAGGATCCAAGCATTACACTAAACAGAGTCTAGACAGTTCCAAGGATCCAAGCATTACACTACACAGAGTCTAGACAGTTCCAAGGATCCAAGCATTACACTACACAGAGTCTAGACAGTTCCAAGGATCCAAGCATTACACTACACAGAGTCTAGACAGTTCCAAGGATCCAAGCATTACACTACACAGAGTCTAGACAGTTCCAAGGATCCAAGCATTACACTAAACAGAGTCTAGACAGTTCCAAGGATCCAAGCATTACACTACACAGAGTCTAGACAGTTCAAGGATCAAGCATTACACTACACAGAGTCTAGACAGTTCCAAGGATCCAAGCATTACACTACACAGAGTCTAGACAGTTCAAGGATCAAGCATTACACTACACAGAGTCTAGACAGTTCCAAGGATCCAAGCATTACACTACACAGAGTCTAGACAGTTCCAAGGATCAAGCATTACACTAAACAGAGTCCCTAATGGTTCCAGGATCCAAGCATTACACTACACAGAGTCTAGACAGTTCCAGGATCCAAGCATTACACTACACCAGAGTCTAGACAGTTCCAAGGATCAAGCATTACACTACACAGAGTCTAGACAGTTCCAGGATCCAAGCATTACACTACACAGAGTCTAGACAGTTCAAGGATCCAAGCATTACACTAAACAGAGTCTAGACGGTTCCTAGAGTCTAGACAGTTCAAGGATCCGGCATTACACTACACAGAGTCTAGACAGTTCCAAGGACAGCTACCAGATCTAGCTTACACTAAACAGAGTCTAGACAGTTCAGGGATCCAAGCATTACACTACACAGAGTCTAGACAGTTCAAGGATCAAGCATTACACTACACAGAGTCTAGACAGTTCAGGATCCAAGCATTACACTACACAGAGTCTAGACAGTTTCAAGGAGGTTGATGATCTTTTTTCCAGTTACAGATTGATGAATCAATGGAGAAACCCTTAACAAAAAGTCACCTAAAGACCACGATTCCTGATTTACTGTGTG
>NW_025762759.1:0-1256 GCF_021184085.1 Oncorhynchus gorbuscha
TTAAAGTCCACTTTGAGCTCAGACCAATGTCATTCATGCTCCCTATCGCCAGGAATCCCTCCTTTGCCCCTTCTAACCTTGATAACACCTTTGAGCGATGGGGAGAGTTGGGGATAAGCACCATAGGGGATTTATACATAGAAGGGACCTTTGCTTCCTTTGAGCTGCTGAGGGAAACTTATAATCTTCCCAGAAGTAATTTTTTCAGATACCTACAAATTAGAGACTACGTTAGAAAACACCTCCCAACATTTGAGAATGCTAAACCTTCCATGTTTGACGGATGCATAAAAATATGCCCCACCTCAGATAAACTGATATCGCGTCTATATGATGCTTTTCAATCTGTTAGCACACCTTCTACTGATGCCATCAAGGCAAAATGGGAGGAAGAACTAGGGACTGACATCTCAGTGGCAGACTGGGAAGAGAGCTTGGAGTATATCCACACATGCTCCATTAATTCCAGACATCGTCTCATACAATTCAAGGTATTACACAGATTACACTATTCCAAAACTAAACTGCATAGGATATTTCCTGATACTACATCCCCTACATGTGATAAATGTCAGGCCACGCAGGGTACACTACTCCACTGCTTTGCCCTATGCTCTAGCTTGCATGGTTATTGGTGTGGAATTTTTAGGATCCTCTCTGAAGTTTTGGAGACTTCAATAGATCCAGACCCGCTTCTGATAATCCTGGGAGTATCTGAGTCCCTAAACAGATTAACCAACCCCCAAAAACAACTAATCTCGTATGGTCTCATCTCGGCAAAAACTAATCTTGTTGTTTTGGAAAAGGAGGGAAGCGCCTCTTACCAAATTATGGCTCAATGAATTGGCAAACACTGTACACTTAGAAAGAATTAGATATATTCTGAACAATAAATTATCAACATTTGATAAAATCTGGCAGCCTTTCCTCTCCTACTTGGACGAGTCGGCGCTGTGAATTTGTACTTATTAACGCACTCTCAATGGTAAATTTTTTATCTACCTTTGGGCAGCGTGTGCTGGCCCTACCACCCGAGCAGTTGGGAGGGGGGAATGGGGGATAGGGGGACATCTTCCCTCTTTCTTTCTACGTGTCCTTGTTTTGTATGTCGTGTTCTGTATTATTTGTTCTGCACCCAGAACTCTGGGTCTTGTTGTTCCTGTATGCTCTTTTATGTTTAGATAAGAATTGTATACCTGTCATGTATACCTATACACCATTCTTGTGTGTGTTTAATAAAAATATTTGAAACAAAA
>NW_025762760.1:0-1256 GCF_021184085.1 Oncorhynchus gorbuscha
CATCATCATCATCAGGCCTATATCATCATCATCAGGCCTATATCATCATTATCATCATCAGGCCTATATCATCATCATCATCATCATCATCAGGCCTATATCATCATCATCATCATCAGGCCTATATCATCATCATCATCATCATCAGGCCGATATCATCATCATCATCATCATCAGGCCGATATCATCATCATCATCATCATCAGGCCTATATCATCATCATCATTATCATCATCATCAGGCCTATATCATCATCATCAGGCCTATATCATCATTATCATCATCATCAGGCCTATATCATCATCATCATTATCATCATCAGGCCGATATCATCATCATCATTATCATCATCAGGCCGATATCATCATCATCATCAGGCCTATATCATCATCATCATCATCAGGCCTATATCATCATCATCATCATCATCATCATCATCATCAGGCCTATATCATCATCATCATTATCATCATCAGGCCTATATCATCATCATCATCATTATCATCATCAGGCCTATATCATCATCATCATTATCATCATCAGGCCTATATCATCATCATCAGGCCATATCATCATCATCATCATCATCATCATCATCATCAGGCCTATATCATCATCATCATCATCATCATCAGGCCTATATCATCATCATCATTATCATCATCATCAGGCCTATATCATCATCATCATCATCATCAGGCCTATATCATCATCATCATCATCAGGCCGATATCATCATCATAATTCATGATCCTTTTATTATAAACCTAATATTATTCGTGAAGGTCTTCTTTAAGAAGTGGGGCAGTCCCAGTCCTCTCATAACCTGTAGTTTTTATGTAACCCCCTGGACAACACAGACACAGCAATACTGTATCCTCTCATAACATGTAACCCCCTGGACAACACAGACACAGCAATACTGTATCCTCTCATAACATGTAACCCCCTGGACAACACAGACACAGCAATACTGTATCCTCTCATAACATGTAACCCCCTGGACAACACAGACACAGCAATACTGTATCCTCTCATAACATGTAACCCCCTGGACAACACAGACACAGCAATACTGTATCCTCTCATAACATGTAACCCCCCGGACAACACAGACACAGCAATACTGTATCCTCTCATAACCTGTAGTTTTTATGTGACCCCCTGGACAACACAGACACAGCAATACTGTATCCTCTCATAACCTGTAGTTTTTATGTAACCCCCCTGGACAACACAGACACAGCAATACTGTA
>NW_025762761.1:0-1255 GCF_021184085.1 Oncorhynchus gorbuscha
AGCAGCAGTTTCTCTAGTTTAGTAGTTATCAAGTTTGCTTTTTACACTCGAATGGTCCCCGGTTCGAAGCGGGCGGAAACAGTTCTCTATGACAAATCCAGTAAGTACTGTATTTGTAACAGAGAATAGTTGTTCTAATAAATGCCTTATTTTGGAAATTCGAATACATGCAATGAATATCTGTAAACTCGGGTTACTCCTTGCTGATAATAGTAGCAGCAGTTTCTGTAGTGTAGTGGTTATCACGTTCGCTTTACATGCGAAAGGTCCCTGTTCGAAACCGGGCGGAAACATAGCGTAGTTGTTATCCTTTTGACACATGCAGTAAGTAACGTTTTTATAAAAGAGATGAGTTGCTTTCATGAATACCTTATTTTGGAAACAGAGGTCTCTGACACATGTGAGAAGTACTGTATTTGTAACAGAGAATTTTCATGAATGCATGATGTTGGAATTTCGTATTCGTGCGATGAATATATGTAAAACTCGGGTTACTCCTTGCTGATAATACTAGCAGCAGTTTCTGTAGTGTAGTGGTTATCACGTTCGCTTAACACGCGAAAGGTCCCTGGTTCGAAACCAGGCGGAAACAGTCCTTTTGACACATGCAGTAAGTAACGTATTTATAAAAGAGATGAGTTGCTTTCATGAATACCTTATTTTGGAAACAGAGGTCTCTGACACATGTGAGAAGTACTGTATTTGTAACAGAGAATTTTCATGAATACATGATGTTGGAATTTCGTATTCGTGCGATGAATATATGTAAAACTCGGGTTACTCCTTGCTGATAATAGTAGCAGCAGTTTCTGTAGTGTAGTGGTTATCACGTTTGCTTTACACGCGAAAGGTCCCTGGTTTGAAACCGGGCGGAAACATAGCGTAGTGGTTATCCTTTTTGACACATGCAGTAAGTAACGTTTTTATAAAAGAGATGAGTTGCTTTCATGAATACCTTATTTTGGAAACAGAGGTCTCTGACACATGTGAGAAGTACTGTATTTGTAACAGAGAATTTTCATGAATGCATGATGTTGGAATTTCGTATTCGTGCGATGAATATATGTAAAACTCGGGTTACTCCTTGCTGATAATAATAGCAGCAGTTTCTGTAGTGTAGTTTATTCGTGCGATGAATATATGTAAAACTCGGGTTACTCCTTGCTGATAATACTAGCAGCAGTTTCTGTAGTGTAGTGGTTATCACGTTTGCTTTACACGCGAAAGGTCCCTGGTTCGAAAACCGGCGGAAACG
>NW_025762762.1:0-1251 GCF_021184085.1 Oncorhynchus gorbuscha
GAGTAAAAGTAAAGATTCCTTCATAGAAAATGACTCAAGTAAAAGTGAAAGTCACCCAGTAAAATACTACTTCAGGAAAAGTCTAGAAGTATTTGGTTTTAAATATAATTAAATATCAAAAGTAAAAGTAAAGTTGTAATAATTGAAAATTCCTTATATTAAGAAAACCTGTTATGCAGGTGAATGAGGACCCAAAAGCGACTTGGCGAAAACAGAGTTTTTAATCCAGTAAGAAACTTTACAAAACAAAAAGCATAATACTACTCGTAAAGACGAGAACAGACAGGAGACTTGATCGAGAACTGCAGGTTGCCTCGGGAAGGCACTTGAACCTAGCAGACTCAGACACCTGCTCACCACGCAGCATCTGAGGGAAACACGACACGACAGGGCAAAACATAGACACAGCACGGTGAATTATAGATGAGGATCCGACAGGGCAGGTACGGAAAACAAGGAGAGAAATAGGGACTCTAATCAGGGAAAAGGATCGGGAACAGGTGTGGGAAGACTAAATGATGATTAGGGGAATAGGAACAGCTGGGAGCAGGAACGGAACGATAGAGAGAAGAGAGAGCGAGAGAGTGAGAGAGGGAGGGGGAGAGAGAGGGATAGAAAGAGGGAAAGAACCTAATAAGACCAGCAGAGGGAAACGAATAGAAGGGGAAGCACAGGGACAAGACATGATAATTAATGACAAAACATGACAAAACCAGACAGCACCATTTTCTTGTTATTTTAATTATGGATAGCCAGGGTCACACTCCAACACTCAGACATCATTTAAAAACAAAGCATTTGTGTTTAGTGAGTCCTCCAGATCAGAGGCAGTAGGGATGACCAGGGATGTTCTCTGTTTAGTGAGTCTGCCAGATAAGAGGCAGTAGGGATGACCAGGGATGTTCTCTGTTTAGTGAGTCCTCCAGATCAGAGGCAGTAGGGATGACCAGGGATGTTCTCTGTTTAGTGAGTCCTCCAGATCAGAGGCAGTAGGAATGACCAGGGATGTTCTCTGTTTAGTGAGTCCTCCAGATCAGAGGCAGTAGGGATGACCAGGGATGTTCTCTGTTTAGAGAGTCCTCCAGATCAGAGGCAGTAGGGATGACCAGGGATGTTCTCTGTTTAGTGAGTCCTCCAGATCAGAGGCAGTAGGGATGACCAGGGATGTTCTCTGTTTAGTGAGTCCTCCAGATCAGAGGCAGTAGGGATGACCTGGGATGTTCTCTGTTTAGTGAGTCCTCCAGATCAGAG
>NW_025762763.1:0-1248 GCF_021184085.1 Oncorhynchus gorbuscha
GGACTGTGTACAATAGGATTGTTACTATAACAGATATGGACTGTGTACAATAGGATTGTTGCTATAACAGATATGGACTGTGTACAATAGTATTGTCATCATCCAGCCAATCCTCACGGTCCACTAATAGATATACGTCATCCAGCCAATCCTCACGGTCCACTAATAGATATACATCATCCAGCCAATCCTCACGGTCCACTAATCCAACTGGATGATAGATATACATCATCCAGCCAATCCTCACGGTCCACTAATAGATATACATCATCCAGCCAATCCTCACGGTCCACCAAGCAACTGGATGATAGATACATCATCCAGCCAATCCTCCCACGGTCCACTAACCCAACTGGATGATAGATATACATCATCCAGCCAATCCTCACGGTCCACTAATCCAACTGGATGATAGATATACATCATCCAGCCAATCCTCACGGTCCACTAATCCAATTGGATGATAGATATACATCATCCAGCCAATCCTCACGGTCCACTAATCCAACTGGATGATAGATATACATCATCCAGCCAATCCTCACGTCCCACTAATCCAATTGATGATAGATATACATCATCCAGCCAATCCCCTCATGGTCCACTAATCTCAACTGGATGATAGATATACATCATCCAGCCAATCCTCACGGTCCACTAATCCAACTGATGATAGATATACATCATCCAGCCAATCCTCACGGTCCATACTAACCCCAACTGGATGATAGTGCCATCATCCAGCCAATCCTCACGGTCCACTAATCCAACTGGATGATAGATATACGTCATCCAGCCAATCCTCACGGTCCACTAATCCAACTGGATGATAGATACGTCATCCAGCCAATCCTCACGGTCCATACTAACCTAACTGGATGATAGATATACCTAGGATAGGATAAGTAATCCCTCTCACCCCCCTTTAAGATTAAGATGCACTATTGTAAAGTGACTGATCCACTGGATGTCATAATGTCATGCAGGTGAAAGAGGACCAAAACGACTTAACAGAAACAGAGAGTTTATTCAAGTCCAAACAGAAAACGACAAATCCTGAATCCTTAACAGGAAATGTCCAAACAGGGAATAACAGAAATCCTCTAGTCTGTAGAGGGGAATAACAGGAGAAGCGGCCACAGACTGCAGGTCGCTTCGGGTAGGCGCAGGCCGTAGCTGACAGAGACACCTGCTCACACGCAGCATCTGATGAAGGCAAAAACACGACAGGACAGGGCGATACACAAT
>NW_025762764.1:0-1248 GCF_021184085.1 Oncorhynchus gorbuscha
TACACTAGTTTATAGCTGTGTTACCTATATAGTACACTAGCCTATAGCTGTGTTACCTATATAGTACACTAGTTTATAGCTGTGTTACCTATATAGTACACTAGTTTATAGCTGTGTTACCTATATAGTACACTAGCCTATAGCTGTGTTACCTATATAGTATATTACCTACACTAGCCTATAGCTGTGTTACCTGTATATAGTACACCTAGTATAGTACACTAGTTTATAGCTGTGTTACCTACAGTATATAGTACACTAGTTTATAGCTGTGTTACCTACAGTATATAGTACACTAGCCTATAGCTGTGTTACCTACAGTATATAGTACACTAGTTTATAGCTGTGTTACACTATATAGTACACTAGTTTATAGCTGTGTTACCTACAGTATATAGTACACTAGCCTATAGCTGTGTTACCTATATAGTACACTAGCCTATAGCTGTGTTACCTATATAGTACACTAGCCTATAGCTAGTACTACTATATAGTACACTATAGCTGTGTTACCTACAGTATATAGTACACTAGCCTATAGCTGTGTTACCTATATAGTACACTAGTTTATAGCTGTGTTACCTATATAGTACACTAGCCTATAGCTGTGTTACCTACAGTATATAGTACACTAGCCTATAGCTGTGTTACCTACAGTATATAGTACACTAGTTTATAGCTGTGTTACCTACAGTATATAGTACACTAGTTTATAGCTGTGTTACCTACAGTATATAGTACACTAGTTTATAGCTGTGTTACCTACAGTATATAGTACACTAGCCTATAGCTGTGTTACCCAGTATATAGTACACTAGTTTATAGCTGTGTTACCAGTATATAGTACTAGTTTATAGTACACTAGTACACTAGTTTAGCTGTGTTACACTAGCCTATAGCTGTGTTACCTATATAGTACACTAGCCTATAGCTGTGTTACCTACAGTATATAGTACACTAGCCTATAGCTGTGTTACCTATATAGTACACTAGTTTATAGCTGTGTTACCTACAGTATATAGTACACTAGCCTATAGCTGTGTTACCTACAGTATAGTACACTAGTTTATAGCTGTGTTACCTATATAGTACACTAGTTTATAGCTGTGTTACCTGTATAGTACACTAGTTTATAGCTGTGTTACCTAGTATATAGTACACTAGTTTATAGCTGTGTTACCTGTATAGTACACTAGTTTATAGCTGTGTTACCTATATAGTACACTAGTTTATAGCTGTGTTACCTGT
>NW_025762765.1:0-1246 GCF_021184085.1 Oncorhynchus gorbuscha
GAAACGGCTGGCTTAGTTAGCGGTGCGCGCTAAATAGCGTTTCAATCGGTGACGTCACTTGCTCTGAGACCTTGAAGTAGTAGTTCCCCTTGCTCTGCAAGAGTCGCATCTTTTGTGGAGCGATGTTTAACGATGCTTCGTGGGTGACTGTTGTTGATGTGTGCAGAGGGTCCCTGGTTCGCGCCCGGGTATGGGCGAGGGGACGGTCTAAAGTTATACTGTTACAAGTACATCATGTGCTCTGGCTTGCACACAGCAAATGTTATTTAATGACCTTGCACATGGCAGTCTTGATAAATGATGGTTCTGGTGCTTTCTCAGTACTCACGGTGGGTGGACCGTCTTCCTTCTCACCTCTATTGATGCAGGGACATACAGGACACCAATGTTCCTCAGCAGCCTGAAAGGCATCTTCTTATCCAGCACTGATGCCCTGGCATCGTACATGTCCAGAAGTGAGAGCAAGCCCTTTCCGTCTGTTTCACCGGTGCAAGTTAAGGAGAATGTGTGAAGCAGTGATGCAAGATGTTTCTAAACAAACATGCCATAGTGTTTAGAAGCAGGACTCATATACAAGACCTATAACCTAATAACACTTAACTACACTACTAAGCACACTTCTAAAGCTGTGACATACTGCAGAGGAGCGTATCACATTTATTTTGAACCGCAATGAGGTTGGAATAAGGATACAGATCTCCCCTGCGATGAGTGCACTGTGGCCATACACATACAGGAGAAGGATACTGGCATGAACCCCTCCACCAAACAGTAGCAGACCCAGTATGCTGTACAACACCCCTGTGCTGATAGAGAGCAGCAGAAAGCAAACAGTGCTCACACTCTTCTCAATGCCACCAGAGAGTTCCCAGAACCCCAATACTGAGGGAGTCCCAATACTGAGGAGTAGCTGGGTCACTGTCTTGTGGTGGAAGACAGTGACCCAGCCCTCACTGCTGCTCGATCATCCTATTTTTTCAACTAAATTGAGGAAAATAAGAACAATCCGAAATTTATTTTTGATACTGTCGCAAAGCTAACTAAAAAGCAGCATTCCTCAAGTGAGGATGGCTTTCACTTCAGCAGTAATAAATTAATGAACTTCTTTGAGGAAAAGATCATGATCATTAGAAAGCCAATTACGGACTCCTCTTTAAATCTGCGTATTCCTCCAAAGCTCAGTTGTCCTGAGTCTGCACAACTCTGCCAGGACCTAGGATCAAGAGAGACGCTCAAGTGTTTTAGT
>NW_025762766.1:0-1245 GCF_021184085.1 Oncorhynchus gorbuscha
GGCGTATGCCTCATGACTAACGAGACATGGTGTGATGAAAGAAACATACAGGAACTCAAATCCTTCTGTTCACCTGATTTAGAATTCCTCACAATCAAATGTAGACCGCATTATCTTCCAAGAGAATTCTCTTCGATTATAATCACAGCCGTATATACCCCCCCCCAAGCAGACACATCGATGGCTCTGAACAAACTTTATTTAACTCTTTGCAAACTGGAAACCATTTATCCGGAGGCTGCATTCATTGTAGCTGGGGATTTTAACAAAGCTAATCTGAAAACAAGACTCCCTAAATTGTATCAGCATATCGATTGCGCAACCAGGGGTGGTAAAATCTTGGATCATTGTTACTCTAACTTCCGCGATGCATATAAGGCCCTGCCCCGCCCCCCTTTCGGAAAAGCTGACCACGACTCCATTTTGTTGATCCCTGCCTACAGGCAGAAACTAAAACAAGAGGCTCCTACGCTGAGGTCTGCTTCCATCACGTGGGCTGGGCCATGTTTTGTATTGCGTCAGATAAAAATATTGACGAATACGCTGATTCGGTGTGCGAGTTCATTAGAACGTGCGTTGAAGATGTCGTTCCCATAGCAACGATAAAAACATTCCCTAACCAGAAACCGTGGATTGATGGCAGCATTCGCGTGAAACTGAAAGCGCGAACCACTGCTTTTAATCAGGGCAAGGTGTCTGGCAACATGACCGAATACAAACAGTGCAGCTATTCCCTCCGCAAGGCTATTAAACAAGCTAAGCGTCAGTACAGAGACAAAGTGGAATCTCAATTCAATGGCTCAGACACAAGAGGCATGTGGCAGGGTCTACAGTCAATCACGGACTACAATAAGGAACCCAGGCAGACTAAATAACTTTTTTGCCCGCTTTGAGGACAATACAGTGCCACTGACACGGCCTGCAACGAAAACATGCGGTCGCTCCTTCACTGCAGCCGAGGTGAGTAAGACATTTAAACGTGTTAACCCTCGCAAGGATGCAGGCCCAGACGGCATCCCCAGCCGCGCCCTCAGAGCATGCGCAGACCAGCTGGCCGGTGTGTTTACGAACATATTCAATCAATCCCTATACCAGTCTGCTGTTCCCACATGCTTCAAGAGGGCCACCATTGTTCCTGTTCCCAAGAAAGCTAAGGTAACTGAGCTAAACGACTACCGCCCCGTAGCACTCACTTCCGTCATCATGAAGTGCTTTGAGAGACTAGTCAAGGACCATATCACCTAC
>NW_025762767.1:0-1244 GCF_021184085.1 Oncorhynchus gorbuscha
GCTGTGCATCATTACATTTTTGTATAGAGCTGACACTCGTTTTTTAGATGATATGAGTCACAATCTCTTCCTGAATTAGATTATTCTATCTTATTGAGGCCCTGAAGCCCTCTCTCCCTTAACAACCTAACATCTAATCAGACTATTTGTTTTCTGGATCCTAGCTAGATTCATCTTACTTACCTGGAAACTTTCCCACTACAAGAGGGAATTGCTTGCTGGAGTTAGGTTAATAAAATAAAATAATGCTAAGCAAAACCTGAATCGTTTTAGACAGGCAGTAGTTCCCTAGTGGAGGCTCTGGTTGGAGGTATGATAGCAGCTATAATGGTCTGCTTTATCCTAGTCAAAAGCAGTCAGTACCGGCTATCACAGGGCAGCATAATTTCCACACTGAAAGAGTTGTCTTTCTCCTCTGCTGGAGTAGTTGGGCTCTCTGTGGTTCTTTCAGAACCTGCAACTCCCTTAGCTACCACAGCTTTGCAGCCACTCTAGCCCCTAGCTCTCATCTCCTGTGCCATCCACAGCCTTGTCTCTAGTTCACCCTCTGTCCCCAGGCACACCAGCTCGTTTTGTCCCCCAGCATTTCTAAGCCTCCGTACTCTCATAGCCTATTAGGGGCTAGAACACCTCCCTGGTTTCATAGCCCCTTGCTTTAGCTCTATGGTCCTTTTAGCGCTCAGCTCTCTATCCCCTGATGTTCCTACTGCCAGCCCCAGCTCCCTATCCCCTGAGCTTCCTACTGCCAGCCTCAGCTCCCTATCCCCTGAGCTTCCTACTGCCAGCCTCAGCTCCCTATTCCCTGAGCTTCCTACTGCCAGCCTCAGCTACCTATCCCCTGAGCTTCCTACTGCCAGCCTCAGCTACCTATCCCCTGAGCTTCCTACTGCCAGCCTCAGCTACCTATCCCCTGAGATTCCTACTAGCAGCCTCAGATACCTATCCCCTGAGATTCCTACTGTCAGCCTCAGCTCCCTATCCCCTGAGCTTCCTACTGCCAGCCGCAGCTACCCTATCCCCTGAGCTTCCTACTGCCAGCCTCAGCTACCTATCGCTACCTATCCCCTGAGCGTCCCACTGAAAGCCTCAGCTACCTATCCCCTGAGCTTCCTACTGCCAGCCTCAGCTACCTAACCCCTGAGCTTCCTACTGCCAGCCTCAGCTACCTATCCCTGAGCTTCCTACTGCCAGCCTCAGCTACCTAACCCCTGAGCTTCCTACTGCCAGCCTCAGCTCCCTAACCC
>NW_025762768.1:0-1244 GCF_021184085.1 Oncorhynchus gorbuscha
TCCATAGGGTTTCCATAGAGCATCCATAGGGTATCCCATAGGGTGGCCAATAGGGTGGCCCATAGGGTATCCATAGGGTGGCCCATAGGGTATTCCATTGGGTATCCATAGGGTATCCCATAGGGTATCAATAGAGTATCCATAGGGTATCGCATAGGGTTTCCATAGGGTATCCATAGGGTATCCAATAGGGTTTCCATAGAGTATCCATATGGTATTCATAGGGTATCCATAGGGTATTCCATAGGGTTTCCATAGAGCATCCATAGGGTATCCCATAGTGTGGCCAATAGGGTGGCCCATAGGGTATCCATAGGGTGGCCCATAGGGTATTCCATTGGGTATCCATAGGGTATCCCATAGGGTATCAATAGAGTATCCATAGGGTATCCATAGAGTATCCATGGTGTATCTTTAGGGTATCCCATAGGGTATCCATAGGGTATTCCATAGTGTGGCCCATAGGGTATCCATAGGGTGGCCCATAGAGCACCCCATAGGGTATCCATAGGGTATCCCATAGGGTATCCATAGGGTATACCATAGTGTGGCCCATAGGTTATTCTTAGGGTGGCCCATAGGGTATCCATAGGGTATCCAATAGGATTTACATAGAGTATCCATAGTGTATATATAGGGTATCCCATAGGATATTCCATAGGGTTTCCATAGAGCATCCATAGGGTATCCCATAGTGTGGCCCATAGGGTGGCCCATCGGGTATCCATAGGGTGGCCCATAGGGTGGCCCATAGGTTATCCATAGGGTATCCATAGGGTATTCATGTATATAGGGTATTCCATAGGGTTTCCATAGAGCATCCATAGGGTATCCCATAGTGTGGCCCATAGGGTGGCCCATCGGGTATCCATAGGGTGGCCCATAGGGTATCCATAGGGTATTCATAGGGTATCCCATAGGGTATCCATAGAGTATCCCATAGGGTGGCCCATAGGGTATCCCATTGGGTATCCATAGGGTGTCAATAGAGTATCCATATGTTATCCATAGAGCATCCCAAAGGGTATCCCATAGAGCATCCATAGGTTATCCCATAGGGTATCCATAGGTTATCCCATAGAGCATCCCATAGGGTATCCATAGGTTATCCCATAGAGCATCCCATAGGGTATCCATAGGTTATCCCATAGAGCATCCCATAGGCTATCTAAAGGGTATCCCATAGAGCATCCCATAGGGTATCCATAGGTTATCCCATAGAGCATCCCATAGGCTATCTAAAG
>NW_025762769.1:0-1243 GCF_021184085.1 Oncorhynchus gorbuscha
CTCCTCTCTCTCTCTCTCTCCCCTTCCTCTCTCTCTCTCTCTCTCTCTCTCTCTCTCTCTCCCTTCCTCTCTCTCTCTCTCTCTCTCTCGCTCTCTCTGTCTCTCTCTCCCTTTCTCTCTCTCTCTCTCTCTCTCTCTCTCTCTCCCTTCTCTCTCTCTCTCTCTCCCTCTCTCTCTCTCTCTCTCTCTCTCTCTCTCTCTCTCTCTCTCTCTCTCTCTCTCTCTCTCTCTCTCTCTCTCTCCTTCTCTCTCTCTCTCTCTCTCTCTCTCTCCCTCTCTCTCTCTCTCTCTCTCTCTCTCTCTGTCTCTCTCTCTCTCTCTCTCTCTCTCTCTCTCTCTCTCTCTTCCTCTCTCTCTCTCTCTCTCTCTCTCTCTCTCTCTCTCTCCCTTCCTCTCTCTCTTCCTTCCTCACTCTCTCTCTCTCTCTCTCTCTCTCTCTCTCTCTCTCTCTCTCTCTCTCTCTCTCTCTCTCTCTCTCTCTCTCTCTCTCTCTCTCTCTCTCTCTCTCTCTCTCTCTCTCTGACAAATACCCAGGCACCAAGAAAACAGAGGTTGACTAGTGTTTGATTTGGACTTTAATCCATGAAGTAAGAGGAATGTGCCAGCTCTAGTGAGCAGTAGCATCGTAGCGTGAAGAGACCACGAGTCTCTCACCCGAGCAGCTGTTCCTGAATTTGATGAGAGACCACAAAAAAAAAAGCAGGACGACTAATTGGCAGCGAGGCGTGAACTCGACACAATCCTTCACCGTCGTCTCTACAAGGCTTTCTGGGGAAGATGAAACAGGCACGTATTTTAGAGTGGAACGCTCTCCTCCTCCTCCTCCTTCCTCGTAAAAGTCGCTGTCCCTTGTGCGCTTAAAGAAAAAACACACAAATTATATATCGGTGTCTTGTACGCTTCTTGGATTGGCTTTGTTTCTGTCGTATTTTACTGTAATGAACAATGAAACAAATCTAATTTGACTTCTTGAATAAAAACCTAGACTAGTTGCCAAGCTACGGACTCCAGGAGAGGGTTTTAACCAGGAAGATGGACAGCATTCTGACGACAGAGCTTCTCTCCTCACCAACTCCCCTGCTGTTCTGAGGCTGTTAAAAGGCCCGGTGAACAACACTAGACTAGCACTGCCATCTCCACTACTCCTCTACTCCTCCTACTCCTCTGCTCCTCTACTCCTCCTACTCCTCTACTCCTCCTACTCCTCCTACTCCTCTACTCCTCCTACTCCTCTGCTCCTCTA
>NW_025762770.1:0-1242 GCF_021184085.1 Oncorhynchus gorbuscha
GCTTTTCAGTTCTGCCCACAAATTTTCCATGGATTGAGGTCAGGCTTTGTGATGTCCACTCCATTATTTTGACTTTGTTGTCCTGAAGCCATTTTTGCCACAACTTTGGAAGTATGCTTGGGGTTATTGTCCATTTGGAAGACCCATTTGCGATCAAGCTTTAACTTCCTGACTGATGTCTTGAGATGTTGCTTCAATTTTTCCACATAAGTATCCTTCCTCATGATGCTGTCTATTTTGATGAGAAGTGCACCAGTCCCTCCTGCAGCAAAGCACCCCCACAACATGATGCTGCCACCCCCGTGCTTCACGGTTGGGATGGTGTTCTTCGGCTTGCAAGCCTCCCCCTTTTTCCTCCAAAAATATCGATGGTCATTATGGCCAAACAGTTCTATTTTGTTTCATCAGACCAGAGGACATTTCTCCAAAAAGTACGATCTTTGTCCCCATGTGCAGTTGCAAACCGTAGTTTGACTTTTTATGGCAGTTTTGAAGCAGTGGCTTCTTTGTTGCTGAGCGACCTTTCAGGTTATGTTGATAAAGGGCTCAATTTACTTTGGATATAAAAACTTTTGTACCTGTTTCCTCCAGGATCTTCACAAGGTCCTTTGCTGTTGTTCTGGGATTGATTTGCACTTTTCGCACCAAAGTATGTTCATCTCTAGGAGACAGAACGCGTCTTCTTCCTGAGCGGTATGACGGCTGTGTGATCTTATGGTGTTTATACTTGCATACTGTTGTTTGTACAGATGAACGTGGTACCTTCAGGTGTATGTAAATTGCTCCCTTGGATGAACCAGACTTGTGGAGGTCTACAATTTTTTTCTGAAGTCTAGGCTGGTTTCTTTTGATTTTCCAATGATGTCAAGCAAAGAGGCACTGAGCTTGAAGCTAGGCCTTGAAATACATCCACAGGTACACCTCCAATTGACTCAAATGATGTCAAATGATGTCAATTAGCCTATCAGAAGCTTCTAAAGCCATGACATAATTTTCTGGAATTTTCCAAGCTGTTTAAAGGCATAGTCAACTTAGTGAATGTCATCTTCTGACCCACTGGAATTATGATACAGTGAATTATAAGTGAAATAATCTGTATGTAAAAAATTGTTGGAAAAATTACATGTCTTGCACACAGTAGATGTCCTAACCGACTTGCCAGAACTATAGTTTGTTAACAAGAAATTTGTGGAGTGGTTGAAAAACAAGTTTTAATGACTCCAACCTAAGTGTAGGTAAACT
>NW_025762771.1:0-1241 GCF_021184085.1 Oncorhynchus gorbuscha
CACACCATATCTATTTAGACAGTGAGGTATCAGATTTAGATTGTATTGAGTATACAGTCCACACCATATCTATTTAGACAGTGAGGTATCAGATTTAGATTGTATTGAGTATACAGTCCACACCATATCTATTTAGACAGTGAGGTATCAGATTTAGATTGTATTGAGTATACAGTCCACACCATATCTATTTAGACAGTGAGGTATCAGATTTAGATTGTATTGAGTATACAGTCCACACCATATCTATTTAGACAGTGAGGTATCAGATTTAGATTGTATTGAGTATACAGTCCACACCATATCTATTTAGACAGTGAGGTATCAGATTTAGATTGTATTGAGTATACAGTCCACACCATATATATTTAGACAGTGAAGCTAACATTTTAAATGTGTCTCTATATATCTATTTTGGATTTCAGATCAAATGTTTCATATGAGGTGACAGTTTATAATGTCACCTTTTATTTGAGGGTATTTAAATACATATCTGTTTCACTGTTTAGAAATAAAAGCACTTTATGTATCTAGTCCCCCTATTTGAAGAAGTCATAAGATTTCTGACCAATTCACTTATAGTGTATTAAAGTAGTCAAAAGTTTAGTATTTTGTCCCATATACTTTGAACACAATGACTACATCAGGCCCGTGACTGGCATGACTGAGAAATATCATGAATGAATCATTAAAAATAATGAGTGAGTTACAGATGCTACAACAAAACATACTAACCTCTCACCTTTAACCTCAAATGTAAGGTGACATTCTGTTCAGTCGCCAAAATGCTGGAGCACCAAATGTAAAACTGTAATCTTCACTGTCCAAACACATATGGTGTGGACTATGTGTGTCTGGTAAACACATGTGGATCTGGTGAACAGTTATCACTTGTTGACCAACTACAGGAATACTGACCTCAGAGTCTCCAGTTTACAGTGGGGATTCCCCAGTCCAGCAGAGAGCAGCTTCACTCCTGAATCCTTCAGGTCGTTGTTACTCAGATCCAGCACTCTCAGGTGTGAGGGGTTTGACCTCAGAGCTGAGACCAGAGAAGCACAGCCTTCCTCTGTGACTCCACAGCCTGACAGCCTGCAAAGAGTCAAATCATATTAAAATCACACTGCTATTCTTTGGTGGTGAAAATAGTGGCAGTATATTTTTTCAACATATTCAGATATATCAGTGTCCTGAAACCTTCCATATCTATTCATAAATGAATGTATCATTATTAGAAATGA
>NW_025762773.1:0-1240 GCF_021184085.1 Oncorhynchus gorbuscha
GTTCTATTGTGGCAGGTCATTAGGTATGTCAGTGACCATGTAGCCTTACTGGTTCTATTGTGTCAGGTCATTAGGTGTGTCAGTGACCATCTAGCCTTACTGGTTCTATTGTGGCAGATCATTAGGTGTGCCAGTGACCATGTAGCCTTACTGGTTCTATTGTGGCAGGTCATTAGGTATGCCAGTGACCATGTAGCCTTACTGGTTCTATTGTGGCAGGTCATTAGGTATGTCAGTGACCATGTAGCCTTACTGGTTCTATTGTGTCAGGTCATTAGGTGTGTCAGTGACCATGTAGCCTTACTGGTTCTATTGTGGCAGGTCATTAGGTATGCCAGTGACCATGTAGCCTTACTGGTTCTATTGTGGCAGGTCATTAGGTGTGCCAGTGACCATGTAGCCTTACTGGTTCTATTGTGGCAGGTCATTAGGTGTGCCAGTGACCATGTAGCCTTACTGGTTCTATTGTGTTAGGTCATTAGGTGTGTCAGTGACCATCTAGCCTTACTGGTTCTATTGTGTTAGGTCATTAGGTGTGCCAGTGACCATGTAGCCTTACTGGTTCTATTGTGGCAGGTCATTAGGTGTGCCAGTGACCATCTAGCCTTACTGGTTCTATTGTGTTAGGTCATTAGGTGTGCCAGTGACCATCTAGCCATACTGGTTCTATTGTGGCAGATCATTAGGTATGTCAGTGACCATCTAGCCTTACTGGTTCTATTGTGTTAGGTCATTAGGTGTGCCAGTGACCATGTAGCCTTACTGGTTCTATTGTGTCAGGTCATTAGGTGTGTCAGTGACCATGTAGCCTTACTGGTTCTATTGTGTCAGGTCATTAGGTGTGCCAGTGACCATGTAGCCTTACTGGTTCTATTGTGGCAGGTCATTAGGTATGTCAGTGACCATGTAGCCTTACTGGTTCTATTGTGGCAGGTCATTAGGTATGTCAGTGACCATCTAGCCTTACTGGTTCTATTGTGTCAGGTCATTAGGTATGTCAGTGACCATGTAGCCTTACTGGTTCTATTGTGGCAGGTCATTAGGTATGTCAGTGACCATCTAGCCTTACTGGTTCTATTGTGTCAGGTCATTAGGTGTGTCAGTGACCATCTAGCCTTACTGGTTCTATTGTGGCAGGTCATTAGGTGTGCCAGTGACCATCTAGCCTTACTGGTTCTATTGTGGCAGGTCATTAGGTATGCCAGTGACCATGTAGCCTTACTGGTTCTATTGTGGCAGA
>NW_025762774.1:0-1238 GCF_021184085.1 Oncorhynchus gorbuscha
CGTGGCGTTTTATCATCTAAGGAAGGCAGGCATCGTGTAAAAGCCTGTGAAATGGGACCGTACGTGGCGTTTTATCATCTAAGGAAGGCAGGCATCGTGTAAAAGCCTGTGAAATGGGACCGTACGTGGCGTTTTATCATCTAAGGAAGGCAGGCATCGTGTAAAAGCCTGTGAAATGGGACCGTACGTGGCGTTTTATCATCTAAGGAAGGCAGGCATCGTGTAAAAGCCTGTGAAATGGGACCGTACGTGGCGTTTTATCATCTAAGGAAGGCAGGCATCGTGTAAAAGCCTGTGAAATGGGACCGTACGTGGCGTTTTATCATCTAAGGAAGGCAGGCATCGTGTAAAAGCCTGTGAAATGGGACCGTACGTGGCGTTTTATCATCTAAGGAAGGCAGGCATCGTGTAAAAGCCTGTGAAATGGGACCGTACGTGGCGTTTTATCATCTAAGGAAGGCAGGCATCGTGTAAAAGCCTGTGAAATGGGACCGTACGTGGCGTTTTATCATCTAAGGAAGGCAGGCATCGTGTAAAAGCCTGTGAAATGGGACCGTACGTGGCGTTTATCATCTAAGGAAGGCAGGCATCGTGTAAAAGCCTGTGAAATGGGACCGTACGTGGCGTTTTATCATCTAAGGAAGGCAGGCATCGTGTAAAAGCCTGTGAAATGGGACCGTACGTGGCGTTTTATCATCTAAGGAAGGCAGGCATCGTGTAAAAGCCTGTGAAATGGGACCGTACGTGGCGTTTTATCATCTAAGGAAGGCAGGCATCGTGTAAAAGCCTGTGAAATGGGACCGTACGTGGCGTTTTATCATCTAAGGAAGGCAGGCATCGTGTAAAAGCCTGTGAAATGGGACCGTACGTGGCGTTTTATCATCTAAGGAAGGCAGGCATCGTGTAAAAGCCTGTGAAATGGGACCGTACGTGGCGTTTTATCATCTAAGGAAGGCAGGCATCGTGTAAAAGCCTGTGAAATGGGACCGTACGTGGCGTTTTATCATCTAAGGAAGGCAGGCATCGTGTAAAAGCCTGTGAAATGGGACTGTACATTATTACATCTTTCCAACTATAATGACTCCTTTATCACCACCATTGAAAAATTTATCAAAAGATGCTTGGCTTTGACAAAGAAAAAGCATTACAGTAATGCATTACTGCTTTGCCCATAAGTACTCTCAGCCTCTTGAAAACCCCCATTTTGGATGAACAGAACAAGCGCAGGTAAGAAAAGC
>NW_025762775.1:0-1236 GCF_021184085.1 Oncorhynchus gorbuscha
ACATATGCAAGAGAGAGAGACATATGCAAGAGAGAGAGAAGTATGCAAGAGAGAGAAATGTGCAAGAGAGAGAGACATATGCAAGAGAGAGAGACATATGCAAGAGAGAGAGACATATGCAAGAGAGAGAGAAATATGCAAGAGAGAGAGAAATATGCAAGAGAGAGAGACATATGCAAGAGAGAGAGAAATATGCAAGAGAGAGATAAATATGCAAGAGAGAGAGACATATGCAAGAGAGAGAGAAGTATGCAAGAGAGAGAAATGTGCAAGAGAGAGAGACATATGCAAGAGAGAGAGAAATATGCAAGAGAGAGAGATATGCAAGAGAGAGAGAAATATGCAAGAGAGAGAGAAATATGCAAGAGAGAGAGAGAAATATGCAAGAGAGAGAGACATATGCAAGAGAGAGAGACATATGCAATAGAGATAAATATGCAAGAGAGAGATAAATATGCAAGAGAGAGAGACATATGCAAGAGAGATAAATATGCAAGAGAGAGATAAATATGCAAGAGAGAGAGACATATGCAAGAGAGAGAGAAATATGCAAGAGAGAGAGACATATGCAAGAGAGAGAGAAGTATGCAAGAGAGAGAAATGTGCAAGAGAGAGAGACATATGCAAGAGAGAGAGACATATGCAAGAGAGAGAGAAATATGCAAGAGAGAGAGATATGCAAGAGAGAGAGAAATATGCAAGAGAGAGAGAAATATGCAAGAGAGAGATAAATATGCAAGAGAGAGAGAAATATGCAAGAGAGAGAGACATATGCAAGAGAGAGATAAATATGCAAGAGAGAGAGAAATATGCAAGAGAGAGAGACATATGCAAGAGAGAGAGATATGCAAGAGAGAGAGACATATGCAAGAGAGAGAGACATATGCAAGAGAGAGAGACATATGCAAGAGAGAGAGAAATATGCAAGAGAGAGAGACATATGCAAGAGAGAGAGAAGTATGCAAGAGAGAGAAATGTGCAAGAGAGAGAGACATATGCAAGAGAGAGAGAAATATGCAAGAGAGAGAGACATATGCAAGAGAGAGAGACATATGCAAGAGAGAGAGACATATGCAAGAGAGAGAGACATATGCAAGAGAGAGAGAGAGATGCAAGAGAGAGAGAAATATGCAAGAGAGAGAGAGATGCAAGCGAAAGTGAGAGAGAGATGAGAGAGAGAGATACGAGAGAGAGAGATGCAAAAGAGAGAGAGAAATATGCAGAGAGATAGAGATG
>NW_025762776.1:0-1236 GCF_021184085.1 Oncorhynchus gorbuscha
GAAGAATCAACAAGTGGGACACAATCATGAAGTGGAATGACATTTATTGGGATATTTCAAACTTTTTTAACAAATCAAAAACTGAAAAATTGGACGTGCAAAATTATTCAATTATGTAAAATGGGATAGTATTGTACATGTAACGTTTCCAAAATGGGATAGTATTGTACATGTAACGTTATGCCCCCTTGTGAGTTAATAGTGTTGCTGTCTGTAGCAGGCCTTCACCAATATAAACATGGTGTCTACTGGTTGTCAACAATTAAAAACACCTATTCCTAAATAATAATAAACAATCATATTATTTTTTTCTCCTTTTTCTTTCTATAGAATCCTACAACTCACTTGCTTCTAGAACTCTCGTCTTCCTACAGCTCACTAGCTTCTAGAACTCTCGTCCTCTTGGAATGAGCCCAAACAAAACTCAGATCAAATTGTATTAGTCACATGCACCGAATACAACAGTGAAATGCTTCCTTATGAGCCCCTAACCAACAGTGCAGTTTCAATACGGAAAAGAATAAGAGATAAAACTCCAAATAAACACACTGGCTCAACGCCAAACACAAATCTTTTTGACTGCCCACCCCAGAGATAATCAGCAACCAAGTTTTCCTTACCACGGACTGATTTCAAGAGGAAACTCCTGCGATATCCGTAATAACTTTCCACCTCACTGCGGAGCTCTCTTTCAGGGTTCACTAGATAGGCATGTTGTTGATCTGGGCCCAGTCCCCAATATCATGCTCTAGAACATTTGGTTTGGCACATGTGAGAATTAACCCTGATATTCTAAAAACAGGGCAACAATGTCAATATAATTGTACCAAAAAATTGTCATGTTGGTTGCATGAATAAATATCACTACCAAATGTTACATGAAATGTAAATATGAAATATTTGATTGCATAGTCATATTTTCAACATCTTTTCAATATAATTTTGCTTGGTGGGATAGCCCAATGTCAAAACACAGTTTTAACATGTCCAAATCAATAACCAATATGTAGGAACAGTTTGGGGATAAATTGAAAACCTAAACATAACATGTGCTATTTACACAAACATCTGCCACAACAATCATATTACTTGTATTTTTTAAACAAACTCCTTATAAACTGCACAAACACCAGAAACACTGTTGTTTTGACAAATAGCAATAAATCACTGATATCGATTAGGGGGGAAATCAGGTTGTACGTGCTGTTGAAACTGACACAACGGCTCTGGAGCAAC
>NW_025762777.1:0-1235 GCF_021184085.1 Oncorhynchus gorbuscha
GAGACACCTGAAACCCCACCTCTTTAAGGAATACCTAGGATAGGATAAGTAATCCCTCTCACCCCCCTTAAGTTTTAGATGCACTATTGTAAAGTGACTGTTCCACTGGATGTCATAAGGTGAATGCACCAATTTGTAAGTCGCTCTGGATAAGAGCGTCTGCTAAATGACTTAAATGTAATGTAAATGGTTGGCCCTGGGTTCCTCCTACTGCAAGACAATGCTAGACCTCATGTGGCTGGAGTGTGTCAGCAGTTCCTGCAAGAGGAAGGCATTGATGCTTTGGACTGGCCCGCCCTTTCCCAAGACCTGAATCCAATTGAGCACATCTGGGACATCATGTCTCGCCCCATCCACCAACGCCACGTTGCACCACAGACTGTCCAGGAGTTGGCGAATGCTTTAGTCCAGGTCTGGGAGGAGATCCCTCAGGAGACCATCCGCCACCTCATCAGGAGCATGCCCAGGTGTTGTAGGGAGGTCATACAGGCACGTGGAGGCCACACACACTACTGAGCCTCATTTTGACCTGTTTTAAGGACATTACATCAAAGTTAGATCAGCCTGTAGTGTGGTTTTACACTTTGATTTTGAGTGTGACTCCAAATCCAGACCTCCATGGGTTGATGAATTTGATTTCCATTGATCATTTTTGTGTGATTTTGTTGTCAGCACATTCAACTACGTAAAGAAAAAAGTATTTAATAAGAATACTTCATTCATTCAGATCTAGGATGTGTTATTTTAGTGTTTCCTTTATTTTTTTGAGCAGTGGTATATATAATTACCCAAAAAATATGTGGGGGATTGGAAACGATGCAGAAAATTACA
Source organism: Oncorhynchus gorbuscha (assembly GCF_021184085.1). NCBI lineage: Eukaryota > Metazoa > Chordata > Actinopteri > Salmoniformes > Salmonidae > Oncorhynchus > Oncorhynchus gorbuscha. Next base: position 832 of record NW_025762777.1, read on the forward strand.
TTGATGGAAGCAACAATCTTTTCACAATATTAAGTATAATAATAATAATAATAATATATGCCATTCAGCAGACGCTTTTATCCAAAGCGACTTACAGTCATGTGTGCATACATTCTACGTATGGGTGGTCCCGGGAATTGAACCCACTACCCTGGCGTTACAAGCGCCATGCTCTACCAACTGAGCTACAGAACTGATCCACCCCTTAAAGCTGATCCACCCCTTAAAGCTGATCCACCCCTTAAAGCTGATCCACCCCTTAAAGCTGATCCACCCCTTAAAGCTGATCCACCCCTTAAAGCTGATCCACCCCTTAAAGCTGATCCACCCCTTAAAGCTGATCCACCCCTTAAAGCTGATCCACCCCTTAAAGCTGATCCACCCCTTAAAGCTGATCCACCCCT
>NW_025762778.1:0-1235 GCF_021184085.1 Oncorhynchus gorbuscha
AAAAAATGTAGACCTCCACAAGTCTGGTTCCTCCTTGGGAGCAATTTCCAACACGCCTGAAGGTACCTCGCTCATCTGTAGAAACAATAGTACGCAAGTATAAACACCATGGGACCACGTAGGCGTCATACCGCTCAGGAAGGAGACGCGTTCTCTCTCCTAGAGATGAACGTACTTTGGGTCGAAAAGTGAAAATCCATCCCAGAACAACAGCAAAGGACCTTGTGAAGATGCTGGAGGAAACAGGTACTAAATGGTCTATATCCACAGGCAATCGAGTCCTATATCGACATACCCCGAGAGGCCGCTCAGCAAGGAAGAAGCTACTGCTCCAAAACCGCCATAAAAAAGCCATACTACAGTTTGGGGACAAAGATCCTAGTTTTTGCAATAACCTAGTTTTTGCGCCGAATCCTAACCACTAGACCACCAGGGAAGGGTACTACAGTGCAAATCGGTTCCCAGTGTGAGCTGGTACATATGTGCGATAACCTTCTATATTCATTGTGACAGGTTGCACAAGTAAACATGTAGCAAAAGAGTAGTTCCCTGACCGGGATCGAACCCGGGCCGCGGCGGTGGAGCGCCGAATCCTAACCACTAGACCACCAGGGAAGGGTACTACAGTGCAAATCGGTTCCCAGTGTGAGCTGGTACATATGTGCGATAACCTTCTGTATTCATTGTGACAGGTTGTTCTGCAGTAAACATGTAGCAAAGAGCAGTTCACTGACCGGGAATCGAATCCTAACCACTAGACCACCAGGGAAGGGTACTACAGTGCAATTCGTTTCCCAGTTTGAAATGGTACATATAGTTGAAGTCGTAAGTTTCCATCCACTTAGGCTGGAGTCATTAAAACCTGTTTGTCAACCCCTCCCACATTTCTTGCTAACAAACAATAGTTTTGGCAGTCGGTTAGGACATCTACTTTGTGCATGACACAAGTCATTTTTCCAACAATTGTTTACAGAGGGATTATTTCATTTATAATTCACTGTATCACAAATTCAGTGGGCCAGAAGTTTACATACACAAAGTTGGCTGTGCCTTTAAACAGTTTGTAAAATTCCCGAAAATGATGTCTTGGCTTTAGAAGCTTGTGATAGGCTAATTGACATCCTTTGAGTCAATTGGAGGTGTACCTGTAGATGTATTTCAAGGCCTACCTTCAAACTCAGTGCCTCTTTGCTTGACTCCATGGGAAAAGCAAAGGAAATCAAGCAAGACCTCAG
>NW_025762779.1:0-1234 GCF_021184085.1 Oncorhynchus gorbuscha
CACTGCCCCTGGAGGGAGTTGTCTGAACAGGTATGAAGACAAGGATGGTGATGACTGCCCCCTGGAGGGTGTTGTCTGAACGGGTATGAAGACAAGGATGGTGATTTACTGCCCCCTGGAGGGAGTTGTCTGAACAGGTATGAAGACAAGGATGGTGATTTACTGCCCCCTGGAGGGTGTTGTCTGAACAGGTATGAAGACAAGGATGGTGATTTACTGCCCCCTGGAGGGTGTTGTCTGAACAGGCATAAAGACAAGGATGGTGATTTACTGCCCCCTGGAGGGTGTTGTCTGAACGGGTATGAAGACAAGGATGGCGATTGTTATGGGATTGCTGCAAAACTAGATGTTGGCATTTTTGGGGTATCATGACTCTCATTCCCCACATCAAACATCCGTGGTACGTTGTAATGTCGTTTCTCCGCTGGAAATACGGAGTCAGCTCCTTTCTGCCAGTAGCTGGCCATCCTGACATGGTGTAGGTGTACACTTTTGACAAGGTCACATCTTTCCTTGTCTCCTGTTTGATAACTGTGCTTGTGACCGGTAGTGCCTCGAGCTGAGCGGTATGGAACATGTCCACTGCATCCACCCTCCTTTGCCTTTCTCTTGTACACGGCAGTCTGGATAATCCATCTGCATTTGTGTGGAGGGATGACGGCTTAAACTCAATGTCATACATATGACTGGCAAGGAACAGGGCATATCGCTGTAACCTGGCTGCTGTCATTGCCGCAATGCCTTTCTTTGGACTGAAAATGGAAAGCAACGGCTGGTGATCTGTGACCAGTGTGAAACGCTTGTCATATAGGTATGGGTGGAATTTCTTGACGCCCCACACTAGTGCCAGTGCTGTCTGTCGATTTGTGAGTAGTTTTTCTCTGCATCATTCAATGTTCGTGGACGCGAATACAACTGGCCTCTCTGACCCATCTTTCAGTGTGTGTGAAAGGACGGCCCCTAAGCCATGAAGGGACGCATCATCACAAGCCAACTTCACTGGCATTTCAGGGTCGTAATGCATCAGGACCTGTTCAGATGTTATGAGCCGTTTTGCCTCCAAAAATGCATTTTCACACTGCTCTGTCCACCGCCATGTCCAATTCTTTTCCAGGAGCTGATTTAGAGGCTGGAGTACTGCTGAAAGGTTTGGGAGGAATCTTATGTAGTAATTGCTCAGTCACATGAAAGATCTTACTTCTGTGATATTTTGTGGTCGTGGTGCCTGTACAAC
>NW_025762780.1:0-1233 GCF_021184085.1 Oncorhynchus gorbuscha
ACCAGGTGAAGGCAAAGCAAGCCATGCTGAGAGGAAAGGAGATCTCAGAGGACATCAGGACGTGGGTATTGAGAGCACATCAGTCGGGGGAAGAACAATAATAAATCTGGTAAAAACCAACCCAAATATAACATCTAGAGGTTTGTAGACCTCCCTTGCTGCATCTCAGGTAAATGTGCTTCAACAATAAGAAGAACACTGAATCCAAATGCCATTCATGGGAGGGTTGCTAGGAAGAAGCCTCTGCTGTCAAAAAAGAACCAAACTGCCCGTCTTAACTTTTCCAGAGACCACCTGGACAAACCTGAAGGTTTCTGGAAGTCTATTCTCTGGACCGATGAGTCCAAAATGGACCTTTTTGGTCACAATCAACACTGCTATGTTTGGCGAAAACCCAACCCTGTCTACCACCAAAATAACCTTATCCCAACGTCAAGCATGGTGATGGGAATGTCAAGATCTGGGGCTGCTTTTGCTCCTCTGAACCGGGACGACTCCACATCACTAAGGGAACCATGAATTCTGAGGTAAACCAGGAGATTCTGGAACAGAACATCATGCCATCAGTCAAAGAGCTAAAGCTGGGCCGGAAGTGGGTTTTCCAACAAGACAAAGATCCAAAGCATTAAAGCAAATCTACCAAAGAATAGCTCAGGGGAAAGAAGATTTGTGTTTTGGATTGGCCAAGTCCTGACCTAAATCCAACCGAGATGCTGTGGCAGGACCTGAAGCGGACAGGTCATGCCAGACACCCCTCAAACCTCACTCAATTGGCTGAGTTCTGTAAGAAGGATTGGGCAAAAATCCCTCAAAACAGACGTCAGAGACTGATCACTGGCTATAGGAGACAGTTACTCCAAGTTATCGCTGCTAATAACTATTGACTGAAGGGGCTCACATATTTGAGCACACATCAAATCTGAGTTTCTGTTAAATAAACCACTTTTGTTAAATAAACAATGAATATATATATATTTTTTGTTTCTGTCATTTACATGGAATGTATGTATTACGAAATGGGGTTAATGTGTTTATTTTAATATTTTATAGCAAAATAAATAACCAGCCTGTAGGGTTTGCATTCTTTCAAGCAGCACTGTACATATCTAGAATCATATGTACTGGGAGTTGAATAGACATGGCAATATCCCCGTCTGTCTGACTGATCTCTATAGACTTTAACCTAATGTCCCACTATCCCTGTCTGATCTCTCTAGACGAACCTACTAACCC
>NW_025762781.1:0-1233 GCF_021184085.1 Oncorhynchus gorbuscha
AGTTTGCCCCTGCTGTATAGAAGCATAGGTTAAATCGGGTGTCAAACTCATTCCACGGAGGGTCGAGTGTCTGGGTTTTTGTTTTTTCCAATAAGACCTAGACAACCAGGTGAGGGGAGTTCCTTACTAATTAGTGACCGTTTCACACCCAACTAGCTCTTTATTGTTTTCCATCCTTTTGAGCAAAATCCATGAGGCTTTGGCCCCTTGTGGGGTATGAGATCGTTGAGACAATTTGGCGAGTTCATTGATCAATAACAACATTTTCTCTGAAAAGGAGGTAAAGGATGAGTGAATTATCTATTGGATTTCACATTTGCATTACAGCTCCAATTATCTGCTGATGTCATTGAATATTTAATTTAAACTTATTTATTCCCCAAACAATGATAGAATCATCCATAAATATCACCTGTGAATTAATAAAACAAAGCAATGGACAAATGGCATATCTGCTCTCAAATGCATTACTCCTCCGGGATCTATGTAGGAATATTCTTGATGACCAGTACCTCATTCATAGTTCTATGTACACTATACCTGCTGTCTAAAATTCTTTTATGTTAGTAGGAGGAGATATGTTAGTAGGAGGTATGTTAGTAGGAGGAGATATGTTAGTAGGAGATATGTTAGTAGGAGGAGATATGTTAGTAGGAGATATGTTAGAAGGAGGAGATATGTTAGTAGGAGGAGATATGTTAGGAGGAGATATGTTAGGAGGAGATATGTTAGTAGGAGATATGTTAGTAGGAGGAGATATGTTAGGAGATATGCTAGTAGGAGATATGTTAGTAGAGGAGATATGTTAGTGGGAGATATGTTAGTAGGGGATATGTTAGTAGGAGATATGTTGGTAGGAGATATGTTAGTAGGAGGAGATATGTTAGTGAGGAGATATGTTAGTAGGAGATATGTTAGTAGGAGTGAGATATGTTAGTAGGGAGATATGTTAGTAGGAGATATGTTTAGTAGGAGATATGTTAGTAGGGAGATATGTTAGTAGGAGGAGATATGTTAGTAGGAGAGATATGTTAGTAGGAGATATGTTAGTAAGGAGGATATGTTAGTAGAGGATATGTTAGTAGAGGATATGTTAGTAGGAGATATGTTAGTAGGAGATATGTTAGTGGAGATATGTTAGTAGGAGATATGTTAGTAGAGGAGATATGTTAGTAGGAGGAGATATGTTAGTAGGAGGAGATATGTTAGGAGATATGTTAGGAGATATGTAGT
>NW_025762782.1:0-1230 GCF_021184085.1 Oncorhynchus gorbuscha
ACTACCTGTTATGCGAGTGCAGGGAGGAGCCACGGTAAGGTGCTAGTTAGCATTAAACGTATCTTATAAAAAACAATCAATCTTAACATAATCACGAGTTAACTACACATGGTTGATGACATTACTAGTTTATCTAGCTTGTCCTGCGTTGCATATAATCGATGCGGTGCCTGTTAATTTATCATTGAATCCGACTACTTCGCAAAAATAATCGGTCAACCGATTATGATTTTTCAACGCCGATACCGATGCCGATGTTTGGAGGGCCAAAAAAAAGAGCCAATACCGATTAATCGTCTGATTTTATTTATTTTTTATTTGTAATAATGACAATTACAACAATACTGAATGAACAATTTTATTTTAACTTAATATAATACATCAATAAAATCAATTTAGCCTCAAATAAATAATGAAACATGTTCAATCTATCTAACAAATAATATCTAACAATTCCACAACAAAAACCTAATACACACACATCTAAGTAAAGGAATGGAATACGAATGTATAACTATATGGATGATTGAGTTATAACAGTGATTGAGTTATATTATTATCCTAAATTATGACGATGCAATCTACTCATCACATTAGGAATAGTCGCCTAACATTAGTCTGCAAATGTGATAGATAGATACAGTCCTTTATTTTAAAGGTGCAATTTTATGGAGATTTTTTTCTCTCTCCCCAAACTTGAAACTGCCGCCGCCTATGGATGTCGGCATTTGAAGTCGGCCTTGTTTGATTTGATTTGATTTGTACTGTGCATCTATTTCATGTTGCACTGTATGCGCCGCTCCACAAGTAAATGAGTACATTTACGATGAGGTTGAGTAGTGGTTGACATTGTATGTGCCATTGCACAGACATTTAAACTTAATCATGCGGTGATAATTAATGGCTGGGGTCATTTTTGTTCGTTTTTGCTGTTCTCCAATTATAATTTTATAGTACATAACCCCCCCACACACACACACACACTTTTCCATATCCTAGGTTTAGCTGGACATCGAGTCCATGACCCTTTATTAACCCAAGGAGGAGTCCAGTACACTACTGCTGATATGCAGGTCATTTCCAAGGGCTTAAGTAAAATGACTGCCATAAAGATTTGCACATAGGAGAGAAATGAGCAAACATGACAGATATGGAAAAACTGCACCTCCATATTTGGAAGCGCTTAGGTCACCTGACATTTGGCAGGGATTTGACAACAAGAAATAGACT
>NW_025762783.1:0-1230 GCF_021184085.1 Oncorhynchus gorbuscha
TGTATATATAGACAAGTTATCATTACTCAGTACTGGTACCCAGTGTATATATAGACAAGTTATCATTACTCAGTACTGGTACCCAGTGTATATATAGACAAGTTATCATTACTCAGTACTGGTACCCAGTGTATATATAGACAAGTTATCATTACTCAGTACTGGTACCCAGTGTATATATAGACAAGTTATCATTACTCAGTACTGGTACCCAGTGTATATATAGACAAGTTATCATTACTCAGTACTGGTACCCAGTGTATATATAGACAAGTTATCATTACTCAGTACTGGTACCCAGTGTATATATAGACAAGTTATCATTACTCAGTACTGGTACCCAGTGTATATATAGACAAGTTATCATTACTCAGTACTGGTACCCAGTGTATATATAGACAAGTTATCATTACTCAGTACTGGTACCCAGTGTATATATAGACAAGTTATCATTACTCAGTACTGGTACCCAGTGTATATATAGACAAGTTATCATTACTCAGTACTGGTACCCAGTGTATATATAGACAAGTTATCATTACTCAGTACTGGTACCCAGTGTATATATAGACAAGTTATCATTACTCAGTACTGGTACCCAGTGTATATATAGACAAGTTATCATTACTCAGTACTGGTACCCAGTGTATATATAGACAAGTTATCATTACTCAGTACTGGTACCCAGTGTATATATAGACAAGTTATCATTACTCAGTACTGGTACCCAGTGTATATATAGACAAGTTATCATTACTCAGTACTGGTACCCAGTGTATATATAGACAAGTTATGATTACTCAGTACTGGTACCCAGTGTATATATAGACAAGTTATGATTACTCAGTACTGGTACCCAGTGTATATATAGACAAGTTATCATTACTCAGTACTGGTACCCATGTATATATAGACAAGTTATGATTACTCAGTACTGGTACCCAGTGTATATATAGACAAGTTATGATTACTCAGTACTGGTACCCAGTGTATATATAGACAAGTTATGATTACTCAGTACTGGTACCCAGTGTATATATAGACAAGTTATCATTACTCAGTACTGGTACCCAGTGTATATATAGACAAGTTATCATTACTCAGTACTGGTACCCAGTGTATATATAGACAAGTTATCATTACTCAGTACTGGTACCCAGTGTATATATAGACAAGTTATGCATTACTCAGTACTGGTACCCAGTGTATATATAGACAAGTTATCATTAC
>NW_025762784.1:0-1228 GCF_021184085.1 Oncorhynchus gorbuscha
TGTGACTATTATTGTGGCATCAAGCAGCCTTACTGCAAATCCACCGCCTGTGATGAAAACCGAAGGTGTGCGATCCACTCCTGGTTTAAATAGCAGCACACTATTTCTCAGAAGGCTTATGCAGTACATTCACCCTACCATGTCATTTCATGTATTATACATGCTAGCTGTGGATGTCGTTGTGTACAGTAATGGCAATCAAATACATTTTTATTTGTCACATGCTTTGTAAACAACAGTTGTGGACTAACAGTGAAATGCTTACTTCCTGGCCATTTCCAACAATGCAGAGAGAAAGAAAACTGAAATAATTGAGAAAAAACATGTCATAAGTAATAATAGATACACAATGAGTAACGATGACTTGACTATATACAAGGGGTACCATTACCGAGTTGATGTGCAGGGGTAATTGAGGTAGATATGTACATAGAACTAGGAATAAAGTGACAGATAGTAAACAGTAGCAGCAGCGTATGTGATTAGTTAAAAAGGTCAGTGTAGATAGTTAATAGTTAACCAAATAGTTACCCGTACTAACTATTTAGCAGTCTTATGGCTTGGGGGTAGAAGCTGTTCAGGATCCTGTTGGTTCCAGAATAGGTGCATCAGTACCGCTTGCCGTGCGGTAGCAGAGAGAACAGTCTATGAGTTGGGTGACGGGAATCTTTGACAATTTATAGGGCCTTCCTCTGACACAGGTATAGAGGTCCTGGATGGCATGGAGCTCGGCTGTATGTACTGGGTCGTATGCACTACCCCATGTAGCGTCTTGGGGTCAGATGCCAAACAGTTGCCATACCAAGCGGTGATAAAGGCAGTCAAGATGCTCTCAATGGTGCAGCTGTAGAACTTTTGGAGGATCTGAGGGCCCATGCAAAATATTTTCCTTCTCATGAGGGGGAGAATGTGTTGTCGTGCCCTCTTCACAACTGTGTTGCTGTGTTTGGACCATGATATAACCTTAATGATGTGGACACTGAGAAACTTGAAGCTCTCAACCCGGGAATGGGGGCGTGCTCCGACCGACGATTCCTGTAGTCCACGATCATCTCATTTGTCTTGCTGACTTTGAGGGAGAGGTTGTTGTCCTGGCACCACACTGTCTGAGAGGCCCCCGTGTTAATGTGTTGTTAACTACCCTCACCACCTTAGGAGCGTCCCATCGGGAAGTTCAGGGTACAGTTGGAGAGGAGGTGTTCAGTCCTAGGGTCCTTAGCTTAGTGAT
>NW_025762785.1:0-1226 GCF_021184085.1 Oncorhynchus gorbuscha
TCCTTAGAGACTGGAGCCTTAATCCAGCGCCTTAGACCGCTCGGCCACACTACCCAGCTCTGTCAAACTATTCACACTTTCTCATCAGTTACCTAGAGCGTCTGCACTTCCTTGTATTTTAGTCTTCTTTTTCATTTTCTTCTTTAAAATCTTTATCTATCTCACGTTGCTCTTGCGTCCTTCATCTTTTTTGATTCTCTTTTTAAAAATCTTAATTTATCTGATGTTGCTCTTTCTTCCATCGTATAAACTTAGAATTAGTTTCTGCTTTTCTGTCTGAAGCAGATTGAATTAGAAAAACATGGCAGATAATTGCAATAACAGACTCGGGATTTAGGGTAAAGGCTGGATTCCCTTTATTTGTCCGGTGCCCTTGGTGGCCTTGTTTGAAATTACATTACAGTTTTCTGTTGAGAAAAAGTTGCAGCGGTGGACTTTGAACCGAAAGACTGGGTTCTTAAATCCAGTTCTCTGGACAGCTCGGCCACAGTACCCACTGTTAAAATGGACTGCTTGGTCGTCGCACAGACCATCACAACTTTCCTTTTTTCCAATCAAGGATTTGATGTGAACAACCACCGGTAGGAGGTGCAACTGCCACCGCGGGAGCACAGGACTTGGTGGCTGGTTGGTTAAGGCGATGGACTACACTATTGAGTTGGAACCCCATCCGTGACACACAACATTGCTTATTTTTCCTTGCATGGGCGACATGAAAGTAAAAACCCTGAAATAAAGAAGAACATGTGATAGCTTGCGCAAAACAAGCTCATTAAAGATTGCAGTGGTGGGATTTGAACCCACGCCTCCTTAGAGACTGGAGCCTTAATCCAGCGCCTTAGACCGCTGGCCACACCACCCAGCTCTGCAAAATTATTTGCACTTTCTCGTCAGTTACCTAGAGCGTCTGCACTTCCTTGTATTTTTTAGTCTCTCTTTTTCATTTTCTTCTTTAAAATCTTTTTTATGTATCTCACGTTGCTCTTGCGTCCTTCATCTTTTTTGATTCTCTTTTTAAAAATCTTAATTTATCTGATGTTGCTCTTTCTTCCATCGTATAAACTTAGAATTAGTTTCTGCTTTTCTGTCTGAAGCAGATTGAATTAGAAAAACATGGCAGATAATTGCAATAACAGACTTGGGATTTAGGGTTAAGGCTGGATTCCTTCATTTGTCCGGTGTCCTTGGTGGCCTTGTTTGAAATTACATTACAGCTTTCTGTTGAG
>NW_025762786.1:0-1226 GCF_021184085.1 Oncorhynchus gorbuscha
TCAAATCAAATCAAATCAAATTTATTTATATAGCCCTTCGTACATCAGCTGATATCTCAAAGTGCTGTACAGAAACCCAGCCTAAAACCCCAAACAGCAAACAATGCAGGTGTAAAAGCACGGTGGCTAGGAAAACTCCCTAGAAAGGCCAAAACCTAGGAAGAAACCTAGAGAGGAACCGGGCTATGTGGGGTGGCCAGTCCTCTTCTGGCTGTGCCAGGTAGAGATTATAACAGAACATGACCAAGATGTTCAAATGTTCATAAATGACCAGCATGGTCAAATAATAATAAGGCAGAACAGTTGAAACTGGAGCAGCAGCACAGTCAGGTGGACTGGGGACAGCAAGGAGCCATCATGTCAGGTAGTCCTGGGGCACGGTCCTAGGGCTCAGGTCCTCCGAGAGAGAGAAGAAAGAGAGTTAGAGAGCATATGTGGGGTGGCCAGTCCTCTTCTGGCTGTGCCGGGTGGAGATTATAACAGAACGTGGCCAAGATGTTCAAATGTTCAATGACCAGCATGGTCGAATAATAAAGTAAGGCAGAACAGTTGAAACTGAGCAGCAGCATGGCCAGGTGGACTGGGGACAGCAAGGAGTCATCATGTCAGGTAGTCCTGGGACATGGTCCTAGGGCTCAGGTCAGTTGGAACTGGAGAAAATGGCCAGGTGGACTGGGGACAGCAAGGAGTCACCATATCAGGGTAGTCCTCGGCATATCCTAGGGGCTTAGGTCCCCGAGAGAGAGAAAGAAAGAGAGAAGGAGAGAATTAGAGAACACACTTAGATTCACACAGACACCGAATAGGTCAGGAGAGGTACTCCAGATATATCAAACTGACTCCCAGCCCCACACATAAACTACTGCAGCATAAATACTGAGGCTGAGACAGGAGGGGTCAGGAACACTGTGGCCCCATCCGAGGACACCCCCGGACAGAGCCAAACAGGAAGGATATAACCCCACCCACTTTGCCAAAAAGCACAGCCCCCACACCACTAGGGAAATCTTCAACCACCAGCTTCATCCTGAGACAAGGCCGGTATAGCCCACAAAGATCTCCGACATGGTACAACCCAAGGAAGCAGACAGGCCGACCACAGCAGTGAATCAACCCACCCAGGTGGCGCACCCCCAGGGACGGCACGAGAGAGCCCCAGCAAGCCAGTGACTCAGCCCCCGTAACAGGATTAGAGGCAGAGAATCCCAGTGGAAAAGAGGAACCGG
>NW_025762787.1:0-1226 GCF_021184085.1 Oncorhynchus gorbuscha
TGACAGACCACCTAGATATACTGTCTCTATTATAATATGACAGACCAGCTAGATATACTGTCTCTATTATATTATGACAGACCAGGTTGATCTGCTGTCTCTATTATATTATGACAGACCAGCTAGATCTACTGTCACTCTGCTATTATATTATGACAGACCAGCTAGATATAATGTCTCTATTATATTATGACAGATAAACAGATCTGCTCTCTATTATGTTATGAACAGATAGATCTGCTCACTCTCTATATATTATCACAGACCAGCTAGATATACTGTCTCTATTATATTATGACAGACCTGCTAGATCTACTGTTCTATTATATTATGACAGACCAGCTAGATCTGCTCTCTCTATTATATTATGACAAACCTGCTAGATGTCTCTATTATATTATGACAGACCAGCTAGATCTACTGTGTCTATTATATTATGACAGACCAGCTAGATATACTGTCTACCACTGTATTATGACAGACCAAGATCTATGACTCTATTATATTATGACAGCCCAGGAACTACTGTCTCTATTGTATCATGACAGACCACCTAGATATACTGTCTCTATTATATTATGACAGACCAGCTAGATATACTGTCTCTATTATATTATGACAGACCAGCTAGATCTGTTGTTCTATATTAAAATTAATGTTAACTGTAGTGTATATATACCGTCTGATAGATATTATATGTAATTTAGATGTGACCCAGCCTGCTCATTATATTATGACAGACCAGCTAGATCTACTGTCTCTATTATATTATGACAGACCAGGTTGATCTGCTGTCTCTATTATAATTATGACAGACCAGCTAGATCTACTGTCTCTATTATATTATAACAGACCAGGTTGATCTGCTGTCTCTATTATATTATGACAGACCAGCTAGATCTACTGTCTCTATTATATTACGACAGAACAGCTAGATCTACTGTCTCTATGTCTCTATTATATTGTGACAGACGAGCTAGGTCTACTGTCTCTATTATATTATGACAGACCAGCTAGATCTACTGTCTCTATGTCTCTATTATATTGTGACAGACGAGCTAGATCTACTGTCTCTATTATATTATGACAGACCAGCTAGATCTACTGTCTCTATTATATTATGACAGACCAGCTAGATCTGTTGTCTCTATTATAATTTGACATACCAGCTAGATCTACTGTCTCTATTATATTATAACAGACCAGCTTGATCTGCTGTCTCTATT
>NW_025762788.1:0-1224 GCF_021184085.1 Oncorhynchus gorbuscha
GTGTGGAGTGAGCGTGGAGAGAGAGAGAAGCTCAGGTGAGAGACTCGTGGTGCTGAGAGCGCGTGTGGAGTGAGCGTGGAGAGAGAGAGAAGCTCAGGTGAGAGACTCGTGGTGCTGAGAGCGCGTGTGGAGTGAGCGTGGAGAGAGAGAGAACAAGCTCAGGTGAGAGACTCGTGGTGCTGAGAGCGCGTGTGGAGTGAGCGTGGAGAGAGAGAGAGAAGCTCAGGTGAGAGACTCGTGGTGCTGAGAGCGCGTGTGGAGTGAGCGTGGAGAGAGAGAGAACAAGCTCAGGTGAGAGACTCGTGGTGCTGAGAGCGCGTGTGGAGTGAGCGTGGAGAGAGAGAGAACAAGCTCAGGTGAGAGACTCGTGGTGCTGAGAGCGCGTGTGGAGTGAGCGTGGAGAGAGAGAACAAGCTCAGGTGAGAGACTCGTGGTGCTGAGAGCGCGTGTGGAGTGAGCGTGGAGAGAGAGAAGCTCAGGTGAGAGGCTCGTGGTGCTGAGAGCGCGTGTGGAGTGAGCGTGGAGAGAGAGAGAAGCTCAGGTGAGAGACTCGTGGTGCTGAGAGCGCGTGTGGAGTGAGCGTGGAGAGAGAGAGAGAAGCTCAGGTGAGAGGCTCGTGGTGCTGAGAGCGCGTGTGGAGTGAGCGTGGAGAGAGAGAACAAGCTCAGGTGAGAGACTCGTGGTGCTGAGAGCGCGTGTGGAGTGAGCGTGAGAGAGAGAGAGAAGCTCAGGTGAGAGACTCGTGGTGCTGAGAGCGCGTGTGGAGTGAGCGTGGAGAGAGAGAGAACAAGCTCAGGTGAGAGACTCGTGGTGCTGAGAGCGCGTGTGGAGTGAGCGTGGAGAGAGAGAGAAGCTCAGGTGAGAGACTCGTGGTGCTGAGAGCGCGTGTGGAGTGAGCGTGGAGAGAGAGAGAACAAGCTCAGGTGAGAGACTCGTGGTGCTGAGAGCGCGTGTGGAGTGAGCGTGGAGAGAGAGAGAACAAGCTCAGGTGAGAGACTCGTGGTGCTGAGAGCGCGTGTGGAGTGAGCGTGGAGAGAGAGAGAGAAGCTCAGGTGAGAGACTCGTGGTGCTGAGAGCGCGTGTGGAGTGAGCGTGGAGAGAGAGAGAACAAGCTCAGGTGAGAGACTCGTGGTGCTGAGAGCGCGTGTGGAGTGAGCGTGGAGAGAGAGAACAAGCTCAGGTGAGAGACTCGTGGTGCTGAGAGCGCGTGTGGAGTGAGCGTGG
>NW_025762789.1:0-1224 GCF_021184085.1 Oncorhynchus gorbuscha
AACACACAGATCCAGAGAGAGAGAGAGAGGGACAACAAACAGATCCAGAGAGAGAGAGAGAGAGGGAAAACAAACAGATCCAGAGAGAGAGAGGAGAGGACAACAAACAGATCCAGAGAGAGAGGGAGGGACAACAAACAGATCCAGAAGAGAGAGAGAGAGGGACAACAAACAGATCCAGAGAGAGGGACAACAACAGATCCAGAGAGAGAGGACAACAAACAGATCCAGAGAGAGAGAGAGGGGACAACAAACAGATCCGAGAGAGAGAGAGGGAGCAACAAACAGATCCAGAGAGAGAGAGAGGGGACAACAAACAGATCCAGAGAGAGAGAGAGAGGGACAACAAACAGATCCAGAGAGAGAGAGAGGGACAACAAACAGATCCAGAGAGAGAGAGGGAGAACAAACAGATCCAAGAGAGAGGAGGGACAACAAACAGATCTCAGAGAGAGGGACATCCAGAATTAGAGAGAGAGAGAGAGGGAGAACAAACAGATCCAAGAGAGAGAGAGAGGGACAACAAACAGATCCAGAGAGAGAGAGGACAGCAAACAGATCAGAGAGAGAGAGAGAGAGGGACAACAAACAGATCCAGAGAGAGAGGAGGGAGAACAAACAGATCCAGATCCAGAGAGAGAGAGAGGGGGAGAAAACAAACAGATCAGAGAGAGAGGGAGACAACAGATCCAACAAGCAGATCCAGAGAGAGAGAGAGAGAGAGAGAGAGAGAGGACAACAAACAGATCCCAGAGAGAGGACAACAAGCAGATCCAGAGAGAGAGGGGGACAACAAACAGATCCAGAGAGAGGGCCAACAAACAGATCCAGAGAGAGAGGACAACAAGCAGATCAACAAACAGATCCAGAGAGAGAGAGAGGGACAACAAACAGATCCAGAGAGAGAGAGAGGGGACAACAAACAGATCCAGAGAGAGAGAGAGGGACAACAAACAGATCCAACAAACAGATCCAGAGAGAGAGAGAGAGGACAACAAACAGATCCAGAGAGAGAGAGAGGGACAACAAACAGATCCAGAGAGAGAGAGAGGGACAACAAACAGATCCAGAGAGAGAGAGAGGGAGAACAAACAGATCCAACAAACAGATCCAGAGAGAGGAGAGGGAGAACAAACAGATCCAAGAGAGAAGAGAGGAGGGACAACAAACAGATCCAGAGAGAGGGACAGACGAGAGAGGAGAGCCAACAAACAGATCCTAGAG
>NW_025762790.1:0-1223 GCF_021184085.1 Oncorhynchus gorbuscha
AACATGCTGAAAATTGTCCACAGTTTTCCTGTTTTCCTGTTTTCCTGTTCCTAATCATCTAGTTTGGACAGTCCTGGACAGTCCTGTAAAAAGCATTGCATGTTCAAACTAGATGATTAGGAACACTTTGGACAATTTTCAGCATGTTGCAGCAATTGAACTGCAGAAATAACCACTGTTCCATAAACAAGGTCTAAAATCATGTTTGATGCATTCTGGATACAAGGCTTTTTAAAGAACTGTTCAAACTAGATGATTAGGAACACTTTGGACAATTTTCAGCAAGTTGCAGCAATTGAACTGCAGAAATAACCACTGTCCCATAAAGGTCTTAAAATCATGTTTGATGCACTCTGGATGCAATGCTTTTTACAGGACTGTCCAAACTAGATGATTAGGAACAGGAAAACTGTGGACAATTTTCAGCAAGTTGCAGCAATTGAACTGCAGAAATAACCACTGTTCCATAAACAAGGTCTAAAATCATGTTTGATGCATTCTGGATACAAGGCTTTTTAAAGAACTGTTCAAACTAGATGATTAGGAACACTTTGGACAATTTTCAGCAAGTTGCAGCAATTGAACTGCAGAAATAACCACTGTCCCATAAAGGTCTTAAAATCATGTTTGATGCACTCTGGAAACAATGCTTTTTAAAGAACTGTTCAAACTAGATGATTAGGAACACTTTGGACAATTTTCAGCATGTTGCAGCATTAAACATACAGAAAAAAACACTTTTCCATAAACAAGGTCTAAAATCATGTTTGATGCATTCTGGATACAAGGCTTTTTAAAGAACTGTTCAAACTAGATGATTAGGAACACTTTTTGACAATTTTCAGCAAGTTGCAGCAATTGAACTGCAGAAATAACCACTGTTCCATAAACAAGGTCTAAAATCATGTTTGATGCACTCTGGATGCAATGCTTTTTACAGGACTGTCCAAACTAGATGATTAGGAACAGGAAAACTGTGGACAATTTTCAGCATGTTGCAGCATTAAAATACAGAAATAACCACTGTTCCATAAACAAGGTCTAAAATCATGTTTGATGCACTCTGGATGCAATGCTTTTTACAGCACTGTCCAAACTAGATGATTAGGAACAGGAAAACTGTGGACAATTTTCAGCATGTTGCAGCAATTGAACTGCAGAAATAACCACTGTTCCATAAACAAGGTCTAAAATCATGTTTGATGCACTCTGGATGCAATGCT
>NW_025762791.1:0-1221 GCF_021184085.1 Oncorhynchus gorbuscha
TGTTTTGTCATATATTGTCTTGTCATTTTGCTTTTCCTTCTGTTCGTTTTCCCCTGCTGGTCTTTTTAGGTTCGTTCCCTTTTTCTCTCTCCCTTCCTCTCTCTCTTCTCTCTATCGTTCCGTTCCTGCTCCCAGCTGTTCCTATTCCCCTAATCAATCATTTAGTCTTCCCACACCTGTTCCTTATCTTTTCCCCTGATTAGAGTCCCTATTTCTTTCCTTGTTTTTTCCGTTCCTGCCCTGTCGGATCCTTGTCTATTGTTCACCGTGCTGTGTTTGTGTATCGCCCTGTGGGTGTGCGTGTTTCCCTCAGATGCGTGGTGAGCAGGTGTCTGGTCTGCTAAGTTCAAGTGCCTTCCCGAGGCAACCTGCTGTTCAAGATCGAGTCTCCAGTCTGTTCTCGTCATTACGAGTGGAAATTGTGTTTTTTGATTGTATTTTACTTTACTGGATTAAAGACTCTGTTTTCGCCAAGTCGCTTTTGGGTCCTCATTCACCCGCATAACAGTAATTGGTATTCTCACAGCACTAACGCTAGATTCCGAATTCCAATATCTTAATACACTTCCAACTCTGTGTATGGACTCAATATATTGTAACCGGTACTTGGCTGTGTCCTTGTATTGCTAATCACATCTGTACCTGATGTCTCACTGTGTGACTACCGCTTTGTCTGTGATCAAGAGGTGTCAAGACCCCTGTGTTTCGTAGACTCAATTTCGGGTTCACAAAGTTCAACCAAGTAGCTTCAGATAGTGATCCAATGAGTACTTAGGCAAAATTATCCAGTTCTCAAATATTGTTCTAGTCTAACAAAAAGCATATATCCTAATACTATTCACTTCCAACTCTGTCTATAGACTCAATATATTGTAACTGGTACTTGGCTGTTTCCTTGTATTGCTAATCACATCTGTACTTGATGTCTCACTGTTTGACTGCCGCTTTGTCTGTGATCAAGAGGTGTCAAGACCCCTATGTTTCAAATTTGGTTCTAGTCTAACAAAAAGCGTATAGTGCAATAGTAAATTTACCTATGATGATTCTCCATATGAAGTCTGTCTCATATGTCAGTGAGGATCATGCCTCTCTTATGATCTCTGTTCTCTTTATATACCTTTTTACAGGGGAGTTCGCATGTTTCTGGAGCTGTGGCTAAACCACACTTTCACACCTGACACTGCCCTGCTGCTTTTTGACTTCGCTTACTCGGGGACTGTA
>NW_025762792.1:0-1221 GCF_021184085.1 Oncorhynchus gorbuscha
CAGGAGCATCATAATCTCTGATGTCATCTATCTGTGTGATTAATGCAGGAGCATCATAATCTCTGATGTCATCTATCTGTGTGATTAATGCAGGAGCATCATAATCTCTGATGTCATCTATCTGTGTGATTAATGCAGGAGCATCATAATCTCTGATGTCATCTATCTGTGTGATTAATGCAGGAGCATCATAATCTCTGATGTCATCTATCTGTGTGATTAATGCAGGAGCATCATAATCTCTGATGTCATCTATCTGTGTGATTAATGCAGGAGCATCATAATCTCTGATGTCATCTATCTGTGTGATTAATGCAGGAGCATCATAATCTCTGATGTCATCTATCTGTGTGATTAATGCAGGAGCATCATAATCTCTGATGTCATCTATCTGTGTGATTAGTACAGGAGCATCATAATCTCTGATGTCATCTATCTGTGTGATTAATGCAGGAGCATCATAATCTCTGATGTCATCTATCTGTGTGATTAATGCAGGAGCATCATAATCTCTGATGTCATCTATCTGTGTGATTAATGCAGGAGGAGCATCATAATCTCTGATGTCATCTATCTGTGTGATTAATGCAGGAGCATCATAATCTCTGATGTCATCTATCTGTGTGATTAATGCAGGAGCATCATAATCTCTGATGTCATCTATCTGTGTGATTAATGCAGGAGCATCATAATCTCTGATGTCATCTATCTGTGTGATTAATGCAGGAGCATCATAATCTCTGATGTCATCTATCTGTGTGATTAATGCAGGAGCATCATAATCTCTGATGTCATCTATCTGTGTGATTAATGCAGGAGCATCATAATCTCTGATGTCATCTATCTGTGTGATTAATGCAGGAGCATCATAATCTCTGATGTCATCTATCTGTGTGATTAATGCAGGAGCATCATAATCTCTGATGTCATCTATCTGTGTGATTAATGCAGGAGCATCATAATCTCTGATGTCATCTATCTGTGTGATTAATGCAGGAGCATCATAATCTCTGATGTCATCTATCTGTGTGATTAATGCAGGAGCATCATAATCTCTGATGTCATCTATCTGTGTGATTAATGCAGGAGCATCATAATCTCTGATGTCATCTATCTGTGTGATTAATGCAGGAGCATCATAATCTCTGATGTCATCTATCTGTGTGATTAATGCAGGAGCATCATAATCTCTGATGTCATCTATCTGTGTGATTAATGCAG
>NW_025762793.1:0-1219 GCF_021184085.1 Oncorhynchus gorbuscha
ATCCTGTATGTTCTAACACCATGACACTAACATCCTGTATGTTCTGACCATGACACTAACATCCTGTATGTTCTAACCACCATGACACTAACATCCTGTATGTTCTAACCATGACACTAACATCCTGTATGTTCTAACCACCATGACACTAACATCCTGTATGTTCTAATCACCATGACACTAACATCCTGTATGTTCTAATCACCATGACACTAACATCCTGTATGTTCTAACCACCATGACACTAACATCCTGTATGTTCTGACCACCATGACACTAACATCCTGTATGTTCTAACCACCATGACACTAACATCCTGTATGTTTCTAATCACCATGACACTAACATCCTGTATGTTCTAACCACCATGACACTAACATCCTGTATGTTCTAACCATGACACTAACATCCTGTATGTTCTGACCACCATGACACTAACATCCTGTATGTTCTAACCACCATGACACTAACATCCTGTATGTTCTAACCACCATGACACTAACATCCTGTATGTTCTAACCATGACACTAACATCCTGTATGTTCTAACCACCATGACACTAACATCCTGTATGTTCTAACCACCATGACACTAACATCCTGTATGTTCTGACCACCATGACACTAACATCCTGTATGTTCTGACCACCATGACACTAACATCCTGTATGTTCTAACCACCATGACACTAACATCCTGTATGTTCTAACCACCATGACACTAACATCCTGTATGTTCTAACCATGACACTAACATCCTGTATGTTCTAACCACCATGACACTAACATCCTGTATGTTCTAACCACCATGACACTAACATCCTGTATGTTCTGACCACCATGACACTAACATCCTGTATGTTCTGACCACCATGACACTAACATCCTGTATGTTCTAACCATGACACTAACATCCTGTATGTTCTAACCATGACACTAACATCCTGTATGTTCTGACCACCATGACACTAACATCCTGTATGTTCTAACCACCATGACACTAACATCCTGTATGTTCTAACCATGACACTAACATCCTGTATGTTCTGACACCATGTATGTTCTAACCATGACACTAACATCCTGTATGTTCTAACCACCATGACACTAACATCCTGTATGTTCTAACCACCATGACACTAACATCCTGTATGTTCTACAACCATGACACTAACATCCTGTATGTTCTGACCACCATGACACTAACATCCTGTATGTTCT
>NW_025762795.1:0-1218 GCF_021184085.1 Oncorhynchus gorbuscha
TATGGCTCCATAGCTCAGTGGTTAGAGCACTGGTCTTGTAAACCAGGGGTCGTGAGTTCAATTCTCACTGGGGCCTTGATTTTGACTCTACCCTCTGTGACATTAATATGAAACTTTACACAGTGCAGCACAGGGTGGGAGCTCAATACAGCAGAAAGTTCTAAATGTGACATCAAACTGAGAGTATCACCCTGCAAAAACAGTTCTCTGCTGTACTACTACTGCAAGCGACATTGCCAAACAACCTGAGGATATGATTCCACGTTTGCCGATTGCCAATTTTGTCCTGGGCCGCACATCATGATTATAAAAGGGCTGAAACTAGAGACAGGAGTAGCAGAGGTCATGTAAACCAGCGATGCATGTTGAAAGAATAACAACGTTAACTAGACCTTTTCCTTATATTAACTGTAAGATAAAAGCTGTATTTAAATCCAAACGGGTTTTCCAGCAGATTAGTTACAATGACTCACCCCATGAACAAGAATATACTTTTGCCCTTTATTGATAGTGCAACCTCTCACTTTCGGATATTTGAAAATGTAATCATCTCCAGAATATCACTGTTTGTAAACAAGCCATAGAACACTGGTTGCAATTTCAGTTTAATCTACCAGAAAAGAATGAAGAAATTGGCCTATTTCAAGAAATATTATGCCTAAAGTCAAATATACTAATAGTTTTTTTTAAACGTCATTAGGGATTTTTTTTTTTTTACAAATTGTGTAACAATTGTTGAATGATATCACAAAGACCACTTGTGGAGTTATTGTCTCACGTGCAGCTAACAAAAAGTAAACAGGATGGTTTTCAGAGATTGGTGGGAGGGGTTGAGGGTAGCTGAAGGGTGGGACTCAAAATGTAAAAAAATATATGACTAATGTCAAATATACTGTGTCCGTAATATGTTTATAGTATGTATAAGATAGAAGTAGAAGACTAAGTATTGTTGTCCATTAATTTACTCCAATTAGGGGAGGGATGGTAGGGTTAAGGGAAAATATTACAATAGAATGTTTGTAAAAAAAAAGGTATGGGGGATTGGAAATGATGCAGACAATTACATTGAAAACCCACACTCTATCTGCAATATTAAAGCTGATCTACCCCTAAAAATAACAAATAAATGGTCATGAAGGAGAGGAGACATGGAAATGAGGAGAGGAGACTATTAAAGGAGAATTCCGAAGAGTGTGGACCACCAGACCAGACCTGCCT
>NW_025762796.1:0-1216 GCF_021184085.1 Oncorhynchus gorbuscha
ACAGGAGAGAAATCGTATAGCTGTGATCAATGTGGGAAGAGTTTCACAACATCTGGCTCTCTGACTCAACACCTGAGGACACACACAGGAGAGAAACCCTATAGCTGTGGTCAATGTGGGAGGAGTTTTACTACATCTAACGGTCTGACAGTTCACCAGAGAACACACACAGGAGAGAAACCTTATAGCTGTAGTCAATGTGGGAGGAGTTTTAGTCAATCTGGAGAGCTGACAGTTCACCAGAGAACACACACAGGAGAGAAACCTTATAGCTGTGATCAATGTGGGAGGAGTTTTGTTCAATCTAGCCAGCTGACTTCACACCAGAGAACACACACAGGAGAGACACCGTATAGCTGTGATCAATGTGGGAAGAGATACACTGATAAAAGATACCTGATCAAACATCAGAAAATACATACATGAAGAAGTTGTTTCAAGATATCAATGAAATAATGTCAGAATGTAGAATTTTTTGAAAACATTGTAGTAGGAGTATTTTAATGATGTCACAATGTATAATGTTTTAACAATGTAGTAGGAGTATTTTAATGTCACAATGTAGAATGTTTTAACATTGTAGTAGGAGTGTTTTAATGATGTTCTACCTTATTGTTTGTCCTGTTCAATTGATTGTGGCATGATATGGATATTAACCTCAGGGGGAAATCCAGGCTCTGAATTGAAAGAGTATTATTTTACGAAAAAAGAGCTGCGTTACACTTACTGCGTTGGTGACCCACTAATCAAAATGCAGCACTTCACTTCAAAATGTAGCCAGCTGTTTTCTACAAGTTGAAAAAGCTGCTTGTTTAAAAAATATGATAATTGTTGCAGATGTTTGTGTATATACACACACATGAAAGCAGTACAATAAATTGGTCTATAATCAATTTTATTAACAATCTGACATCACTCCAGTATTTTTTGACAACATTCAAATGTTAATTGTCTTTATTCCACTACTGAAGAAGCATGTCTCAAATCACCTCATATTTCAAACATTCAGCCTGACAAAATATACATGTTTTTATTATTCCATGCCTCACCATTAAGTGAATACATATTAACAAAGGTGAACATTTGGTTTTGATTTTCATAATTATTTATGCAACCAGCTGACCCTTTTTGGGTTTTTATTGGTAAAATTATATTGATGTTTACTTTCTTTTAGAATATCTAGGATTCATTCTCCGATGTTCCAACCCAAATGTAC
>NW_025762797.1:0-1213 GCF_021184085.1 Oncorhynchus gorbuscha
TGTCATGCAGGTGAAAGAGGACCCAAAAGCGACTTGGCGAAAACAGAGTCTTTAATCCAGTAAAGTGAATACAAACAAAAAAACACAACTTTCACTCGAAATGACGAGGACCAACTGGAGACTCGATCTTGAACAGCAGGTGAACAGCAGGTTGCCTCGGGAAGGCACTCGAACCAGACAGACTCAGACACCTGCTCACCACGCAGCATCTGAGGAAAACACGACACGACAGGGCGATACACAATCACAGCACGGTGAATTCTAAACAAGGAACCGACAGGACAGGAACGGAACACAAAGGAAGAAATAGGGACTCTAATCAGGGGAAAGGATCGGGAACAGGTGTGGGAAGACTAAATGATTGATTAGGGGAATAGGAACAGCTGGGAGCAGGAACGGAACGATAGAGAGAAGAGAGAGCGAGAGAGTGAGAGAGGGAGGGGGAGAGAGAGGGATAGAAAGAGGGAAAGAACCTAATAAGACCAGCAGAGGGAAACGAATAGAATGGGGAGCACAGGGACAAGACATGATAATAAATGACAAACATGACAGTACCCCCCCACTCACCGAGCGCCTCCTGGCGCACTCGAGGAGGAATCCTGGCGGCAACGGAGGAAATCATCGATGAGTGAACGGTCCAGCACGTCCCGAGACGGAACCCAACTCCTCTCCTCAGGACCGTAACCCTCCCAATCCACTAAGTATTGGTGACCCCGTCCCCGAGAACGCATGTCCATGATCTTATGTACCTTGTAAATAGGTGCGCCTCGACAAGGACGGGAGGGGGAGGGAAGACGAACGGGGGTGCGAAGAAAGGGCTTAACACAGGAGACATGGAAGACAGGATGGACGCGACGAAGATGTCGCGGAAGAAGCAGTCGCACAGCGACAGGATTGACGACCTGGGAGACACGGAACGGACCAATGAACCATGGAGTCAACTTACGAGAAGCTGTCGTAAGAGGAAGGTTGCGAGTGGAAAGCCACACTCTCTGGCCGCAACAATACCTTGGACTCTTAATCCTGCGTTTATTGGCGGTCTCACAGTCTGTGCCCTGTAACGGCAAAGTGCAGACCTCACCCTCCTCCAGGTGCGCTCACAATCGTTGGACAAACGCTTGAGCGGAGGGAACGCTGGACTCGGCAAGCTGGGATGAGAACAGAGGAGGCTGGTAACCCAGACTACTCTGAAACGGGAGATAACCCGGTAGCA
>NW_025762798.1:0-1209 GCF_021184085.1 Oncorhynchus gorbuscha
CCACTCAGTCCATCTCTCCTTCTCTCTCTTCACCCCACTCAGTCCATCTCTCTTCTCCATCTCAGTCCATTCTCTCTCTTCACCCCACTCAGTCCATCTCACCCCCTCAGTCCATCTCCTTCTCTCTTCACCCCACTCAGTCCATCTCTCCTTCTCTCTCTTCACCCCACTCAGTCCATCTCTCCTTCTCTCTTCACCCCACTCAGTCCATCTCTCCTTCTCTCTTCACCCCACTCAGTCCATCTCTCCTTCTCTCTTCACTCAGTCCATCTCTCCTTCTCTCTCTTCACCCCACTCAGTCCATCTCTCCTTCTCTCTTCACCCCACTCAGTCCATCTCTCCTTCTCAGTCCATCTTCCTTCTCTCTTCACCCCACTCAGTCCATCTCTCCTTCTCTCTCTTCACCCCACTCAGTCCATCTCTCACCCCACTCAGTCCATCTCTCTCTTCACCCCACTCAGTCCATCTCTCCTTCTCTCTTCACCCCACTCAGTCCATCTCTCCTTCTCTCTCTTCACCCCACTCAGTCCATCTCTCCTTCTCTCTCTTCACCCCACTCAGTCCATCTCTCCCTCTCTCTCTTCACCCCACTCAGTCCATCTCTCCTTCTCTCTCTTCACCCCACTCAGTCCATCTCTCCTTCTCTCTTCACCCCACTCAGTCCATCTCTCCTTCTCCCCACTCAGTCCATCTCTCCTTCTCCCCACTCAGTCCATCTCTCCTTCTCTCTCTTCACCCCACTCAGTCCATCTCTCCTTCTCTCTCTTCACCCCACTCAGTCCATCTCTCCTTCTCTCTCTTCACCCCACTCAGTCCATCTCTCCTTCTCTCTCTTCACCCCACTCAGTCCATCTCTCCTTCTCTCTCTTCACCCCACTCAGTCCATCTCTCTCTTCACCCCACTCAGTCCATCTCTCCTTCTCTCTCTTCACCCCACTCAGTCCATCTCTCCTTTCTCTCTTCACCCCACTCAGTCCATCTCTCCTTCTCTCTCTTCTCAGTCCATCTCTCTTCTCTCTTCACCCCACTCAGTCCATCTCTCCTTCTCTCTCTTCACCCCACTCAGTCCATCTCTCCTTCTCTCTCTTCACCCCACTCAGTCCATCTCTCCTTCTCTCTCTTCACCCCACTCAGTCCATCTCTCCTTCTCTCTCTTCACCCCACTCAGTCCATCTCTCCTTCTCTCTCTTCACCCCACTCAGTCCATCT
>NW_025762799.1:0-1208 GCF_021184085.1 Oncorhynchus gorbuscha
ATGGAGATGGAGGTTTGTTTAACGTTTGCAAGCTTGAGCTTGATATCGACCTAGTGTGACCTTCCTGGTCCCGTCTCTCAAGTCAGTGAGTCAACACAGGAAGGAGCAATGAATGGATAGTTAATTTATTTCCAAAGCTGCAATGATGGGACACACACAGTATGGATGAATGATCAGTAGTGACGGGATATAAATACCACTCCCACAGCAATTCTACATTCATCTGCCCTGTAATATACTAACAAAAAACTATTGAAATGTCTATCAAAGTCATTGTGATCGTATAGTGGATTTAACAATTCCTACTAATTCCTAATTTACTATAATAAATTAATCAATTGTTTCCATGTGTCTCATATTCACAACATCAGAATAACGCGTCATCCATTTTAGTATCAAAATATATCAAATTGACATGGAAAATAACTCAATGTCCCCCTCAGGTTTTTTCTCTGTGTTATTGACTTGTTAATTGTTTACTCCATGTGTAACTTTGTGTTGTCTGTTCACACTGCTATGCTTTATCTTGGCCAGGTCGCAGTTGCAAATGAGAACCTGTTCTCAACTAGCCTACCTGGTTAAATAAAGGTGAAATAAAAAAATAAAAAAATAAAAAAGGTGGCGAAGAAGTAAAACCCACATGGAAAACAGAGATTTGGCAAATAACATAAATAAATTAATACATATGTGATCATTCAAAAAGATATCTGTTTGTGCTTATAGGGAACCAGATCTTCAATACAACTAAGTTACTAAGTCTTTAACCACACTGTGTTGTTACACTGGTGAGTAAAAACTCAGGCGTCCTACACTTTAACTTGTTATCTGAAAACAAAATAAACATTTTACTCAACTGCGTTACCCACTCCAGTCAGCAGATGGCGATCTGGGAATTTATGGTTATGCTGCTGGTGTGACGTATAATGTAGTGGACGGAACGCTTCTTTCAGCAGCAGCAACAGCTCGTCAGCCACCTCGGTAGCTTGTTAGACAAAATAGCCGAAACAATACATTACTTTAGACGCGTTAGTGTATATTAGCCACTGTGTTTAAACCCACTTCTATCGTCTAGTTAGTTATCCGATTTAATGTCATATTTTCGGTGTAGTTATTAGTCAGCTAGCGGGCTGGTTAAGTTAGCATTAGCCTAGCTAGCTAACATATCCGACCATGAGTTCACTAAGCTACTCTCCTTCTAATGAAGAGAA
>NW_025762800.1:0-1207 GCF_021184085.1 Oncorhynchus gorbuscha
TCTTTTTATTAAGAAAAGCTCATTTTTTGTCCATTAAAATAACATGACTATTGTATCTGGAAACTGTAGATTTAATGGAATATCTACATAGGAGTACAGAGGCCCATTATCAGCAACCTTCACTCCTGTGTTCCAATGGCACGTTGCGTTAGCTAATCCAAGTTGATCATTTTAAAAGGCTAATTGATCATTAGAAAACCCTTTGGCAATTATGTTAGCACAGCTGAAAACGGTTGTTCTGATTAAAGAAGCAATAAAACTGGCCTTTAGACTAGTTTGAGTATTTGGAGCATCAGCATTTGTGGGTTCGATTACAGGCTCAAAATGGCTAGAAACAAAGAACTTCCTTCTGAAACTCATCAGTCTATTCTTATTCTGAGAAATGAAGGCTATTCCATGCGAGAAATTGCAAAGAAACTGAAGATCTCGTACAACGCTGTGTACTACTCCCTTCACAGAACAGAGCAAACTGGCTTTAACCAGAATATAAAGAGGACTGGGAGGCCCCGGTGCACAACTGAGCAAGAGGCCAAGTACATTAGAGTGTCTAATTTGAGAAACAGACGCCTCACAAGTCCTCAACTGGCAGCTTCTTTAAATAGTACCCGCAAAACACCAGTCTCAACGTCGAGTTCCTCTGTCCAGTGTCTGTGTTCTTTTGCCCATCTTAATCTTTTCTTTTAATTGGCCAGTCTGTGATATGGCTTTCCCAGAGCATCCCGGAGTTGCCTCTTAACTGTTGACGTTGAGACTGGTGTTTGATGTTATTTTAATGGACAAAAAATTAGCTTTTCTTTCAAAAACAAGGACATTTCTAAGTGACCCCAAACTTCTGAACAGTAGTGTATCATTCCACCCATAGAGTATGTTTTGGGTAGTGTAATTTGGTCCCAAATAACAATTTATTTCACCTCATTTCAAAATGTTGTCATTAAGAGCACATAGTCAACAATTTCGCTCCACCGGCAATCTGCTAAATATGTGGCCAATAAAATGTTATTTGATAAAAAGCATGTTTTCACATCTCAAAAGAGTTAAATTATGAATTAGGTGCTATTTAAAGTAACAGGATTGACATAAAAAGGCTGATTTCATCTTAAATCAGCCATAACTCCCCTTGTGATGGGGAAATGGAAGCTTGTGTTCAACAGGGAGTGGCAATTGAATGTAAGTTAAAAAATATATATATAAAGTGAAACATTTCTAA
>NW_025762801.1:0-1207 GCF_021184085.1 Oncorhynchus gorbuscha
CTATAGGACAGGAAAGGGAAGAGGGGTTGGATAAGATACTGTAGAACAGGGAAAGGAAGTGGTGTTGGATAAGATGCTGTAGAACAGGGAAGGGAAGGGGTTGGATAAGATGCTGAAGAACAGGGAAGGGAAGGGGTGTTGGATAAGATGCTGTAGGACAGGAAAGGGAATGGGGTTGGATAAGATACTGTAGGACAGGAAAGGGAAGGGGGTTGGATAAGATGCTGTAGAACAGGGAAGGGAGGGGGATTGGATAAGATGCTGTATGACAGGAAAGGGCTGATGGATAAGATACTGTATGACAGGAGAGGGAAGAGGGGTTGGATAAGATACTGTATGACAGGAAAGGGAATGGGGGTTGGATAAGATACTGTAGAACAGGAAAGGGAAGGGGGGTTGGATAAGATGCTATAGAACAGGAAAGGGAAGGGGGTTGGATAAGATACTGTAGAACAGGGAAGGGAAGGGGGGTTGGATAAGATGCTGTAGGACAGGAAAGGGAAGAGGGGATTGGATAAGATACTGTAGAACAGGAAAGGGAAGGGGGTTGGATAAGATACTGTAGGACAGGAAAGGGAAGAGGGGTTGGATAAGATACTGTAGGACAGGAAAGGGAAGGGGGGGTTGGATAAGATACTGTAGGACAGGAAAGGGAAGGGGGGTTGGATAAGATACTGTAGGACAGGAAAGGGAAGGGGGGTTGGATAAGATACTGTAGGACAGGAAAGGGAAGAGGGGTTGGATAAGATACTGTAGGACAGGAAAGGGAAGGGGGTTGGATAAGATACTGTAGAACAGGAAAGGGAAGGGGGTTGGATAAGATACTGTAGGACAGGAAAGGGAAGGGGGGTTGGATAAGATACTGTAGGACAGGAAAGGGAAGGGGGTTGGATAAGATACTGTAGGACAGGAAAGGGAAGGGGGGTTGGATAAGATACTGTAGGACAGGAAAGGGAAGAGGGGTTGGATAAGATACTGTAGGACAGGAAAGGGAAGGGGGGTTGGATAAGATACTGTAGGACAGGAAAGGGAAGGGGGTTGGATAAGATACTGTAGAACAGGAAAGGGAAGGGGGTTGGATAAGATACTGTAGGACAGGAAAGGGAAGGGGGTTGGATAAGATACTGTAGGACAGGAAAGGGAAGGGGGGTTGGATAAGATGCTGTAGGACAGGAAAGGGAAGAGGGGTTGGATAAGATACTGTAGG
>NW_025762802.1:0-1206 GCF_021184085.1 Oncorhynchus gorbuscha
TGGTGGGGAACCACTGTGTGTATATGAAAGCAGTATGGTGGTGGGGAACCACTGTGTATATATGAAAGCAGTATGGTGGTGAGGAACCACTGTGTCTATATGAAAGCAGTATGGTGGTGGGGAACCACTGTGTGCTATATGAAAGCAGTATGGTGGTGGGGAACCACTGTGTGTATATGAAAGCAGTATGGTGGTGGGGAACCACTGTGTGCTATATGAAAGCAGTATGGTGGTGGGGAACCACTGTGTCTATATGAAAGCAGTATGGTGGTGGGGAACCACTGTGTGTATATGAAAGCAGTATGGTGGTGGGGAACCACTGTGTCTATATGAAAGCAGTATGGTGGTGGGGAACCACTGTGTCTATATGAAAGCAGTATGGTGGTGGGGAACCACTGTGTGTATATGAAAGCAGTATGGTGGTGGGGAACCACTGTGTATATATGAAAGCAGTATGGTGGTGGGGAACCACTGTGTGTATATGAAAGCAGTATGGTGGTGGGGAACCACTGTGTGTATATGAAAGCAGTATGGTGGTGGGGAACCACTGTGTCTATATGAAAGCAGTATGGTGGTGGGGAACCACTGTGTCTATATGAAAGCAGTATGGTGGTGGGGAACCACTGTGTGTATATGAAAGCAGTATGGTGGTGGGGAACCACTGTGTGTATATGAAAGCAGTATGGTGGTGGGGAACCACTGTGTGTATATGAAAGCAGTATGGTGGTGGGGAACCACTGTGTGTATATGAAAGCAGTATGGTGGTGGGGAACCACTGTGTGTATATGAAAGCAGTATGGTGGTGGGGAACCACTGTGTGTATATGAAAGCAGTATGGTGGTGGGGAACCACTGTGTCTATATGAAAGCAGTATGGTGGTGGGGAACCACTGTGTATATATGAAAGCAGTATGGTGGTGGGGAACCACTGTGTGTATATGAAAGCAGTATGGTGGTGGGGAACCACTGTGTCATATATGAAAGCAGTATGGTGGTGGGGAACCACTGTGTGTATATGAAAGCAGTATGGTGGTGGGGAACCACTGTGTGTATATGAAAGCAGTATGGTGGTGGGGAACCACTGTGTGTATATGAAAGCAGTATGGTGGTGGGGAACCACTGTGTGTATATGAAAGCAGTATGGTGGTGGGGAACCACTGTGTGTATATGAAAGCAGTATGGTGGTGGGGAACCACTGTGTGTATAT
>NW_025762803.1:0-1204 GCF_021184085.1 Oncorhynchus gorbuscha
TTAGGGTTAGGGTTAGGGTTAGGGTTAGGGTTAGGGTTAGGGTTAGGGTTAGGGTTAGGGTTAGGGTTAGGGTTAGGGTTAGGGTTAGGGTTAGGGTTAGGGTTAGGGTTAGGGGTTAGGGTTAGGGTTAGGGTTAGGGTTAGGGTTAGGGTTAGGGTTAGGGGTTAGGGTTAGGAGTTGAGGGTTAGGGTTAGGGTTAGGGTTAGGGTTAGGGTTAGGGTTAGGGTTAGGGTTAGGGTTAGGGTTAGGGTTAGGGTTAGGGTTAGGGTTAGGGTTAGGGTTAGGGTTAGGGTTAGGGTTAGGGTTAGGGTTAGGGTTAGGGTTAGGGTTAGGGTTAGGGTTAGGGTTAGGGTTAGGGTTAGGGTTAGGGTTAGGGTTAGGGTTAGGGTTAGGGTTAGGGTTAGGGTTAGGGTTGAGGTTAGGGTTAGGGTTAGGGTTAGGGTTAGGGTTAGGGTTAGGGTTAGGGTTAGGGTTAGGGTTAGGGTTAGGGTTAGGGTTAGGGTTAGGGTTAGGGTTAGGGTTAGGGTTAGGGTTAGGGTTAGGGTTAGGGTTAGGGTTAGGGTTAGGGTTAGGGTTAGGGTTAGGGTTAGGGTTAGGGTTAGGGTTAGGGTTAGAGGTTAGGGTTAGGGTTAGGGTTAGGGTTAGGGTTAGGGTTAGGGTTAGGGTTAGGGTTAGGGTTAGGGTTAGGGTTAGGGTTAGGGTTAGGGTTAGGAGGGTTAGGGTTAGGGTTAGGGTTAGGAGTTAGGGTTAGGGTTAGGGTTAGGGTTAGGAGTTAGGGTTAGGGTTAGGGTTAGGGTTAGGGTTAGGGTTAGGGTTAGGAGTTAGGGTTAGGGTTAGGAGTTAGGGTTAGGGTTAGGGTTAGGGTTAGGGTTAGGGTTAGGGTTAGGGTTAGGGTTAGGGTTAGGGTTAGGGTTAGGGTTAGGGTTAGGGTTAGGGTTAGGGTTAGGGTTAGGGTTAGGGTTAGGGTTAGGGTTAGGGTTAGGGTTAGGGGTTAGGGTTAGGGTTAGGGTTAGGGTTAGGGTTAGGGTTAGGGTTAGGGTTAGGGTTAGGGTTAGGGTTAGGGTTAGGGTTAGGGTTAGGGTTAGGGTTAGGGTTAGGGTTAGGGTTAGGGTTAGGGTTAGGGTTAGGGTTAGGGTTAGGGTTAGGGTTAGGGTTAGGGTTAGGGTTAGGGTTAGGGTTAGGGTTAGGGTTAGGGTTAGGGTTA
>NW_025762804.1:0-1203 GCF_021184085.1 Oncorhynchus gorbuscha
GATGTCTAATCAATCAGAACAAGGATGTCTAATCAACCTGAACAAGGATGTCTAATCAATCTGAACAAGGATGTCTAATCAATCTGAACAAAGATGTCTAATCAATCTGAACAAGGATGTCTAATCAATCTGAACAAGGATGTCTAATCAGCCTGAACAAGGATGTCTAATCCAATCCTGAACAAAGGTCATGTCTAATCAATCTGAACAAAGGATGTCTAATCAATCTGAACAAGGATGTCTAATCAATCTGAACAAGGATGTCTAATCAACCTGGACAAGATGTCTAATCAACCTGAACAAGGATGTCTAATCAATCAATGTCTAATCAATCTGAACAAGGATGTCTAATCAACCTGAACAAGGATGTCTAATCAATCTGAGTAAGGATGTCTAATCCAACTGAACAAGGGATGTCTAATCAATCTGAACAAGGATGTCTAATCAACCTGAACAAGGATGTCTAATCAATCAATGTCTAATCAATCTGAACAGGATGTGCAATAAGTCTGAACAAGGATGTCTAATCAATCTGAACAGGATGTCTAATCAATCAGGATGTCTAATCAATCTGAACAAGGATGTCTAATCAATCAGGATGTCTAATCAATCTGAACAAGGATGTCTAATCAATCAGCCTGAACAAGGGATCAATCTGTCTCAATCTGAACAAGGATGTCTAATCAATCTGAACAAGGATGTCTAATCAATCTGAACAAGGATGTCCCAGTCTAATCAATCCAACAAGGATGTCTGTCAATCTGAACAAGGATGTCTAATCAACCTGAACAAGGATGTCTAATCAACCTGAACAAGGATGTCTAATCAGCCTGAACAAGGATGTCTAATCAATCAATGTCTAATCTGAACAAGGATGTAATCAACCTGAACAAGGATGTCTAATCCAGCCTGAACAAGGATGTCTAATCAATCTGAACAAGGATGTCTAATCAATCTGAACAGGATGTCTAATCAACCTGAACAAGGATGTCAATCAATCTGAACAAGGATGTCCCTAATCAATCTGAACAAGGATGTTCTAATCAACCTGAACAAGTAATGTCTAATCAATTCGAACAAGGATGTCTAATCAACCCGAACAAGGATGTCAATCAGTCTGAACAAGGATGTCTAATCAACCTGAACAAGGATGTCTAATCAACTCTCTGAACAAGGATGTCTAATCAATCAATGTCTAATCAA
>NW_025762805.1:0-1202 GCF_021184085.1 Oncorhynchus gorbuscha
AGAAATATTGAATTGTCACCTGGCTCTCAGACACCCATTTGGTTTGTGTTACTAGCGAGGGGCAAAGTGTCTAAATGGGTACAGTACGTGTGGCAGTCAGTCCAGAAGCCATGCACTGTTGCAGTTGAGTGATGTACATTTGGATGGTGTGCTACAGTTGTAGTGGTAGATCCTTGTGGTAGTGTGGCCACCAAGGTGAACAGAACCGTTCCACTGTGATCTCTGCCTACACACGGCTTCTTACTCAACTCAAAGCCTGGCTTTCCTCTTCTCCTGGTTGACTCGCCACCCACTCTCTCAACAGTCACCTTCCTCTCTAATCTCCCCTATACTCTTAGAAAAAAAGGTGCTAGAACCCTAAAAGGGTTCTTCGGCTGTCCCCTTATGAGAACTCTTTGAAGAACCCTTTTTGGGTTATACGTAGAACCCTTTCCACAGAAGGTTGTACATGAAACCCAAAAGGGTTCTACCTGGAACCAAAAAGGATTCTTCTATGGGGACAGCTGAATAACTCTTTTTTCTGAAAGTGTAATGGATAAGCTGTTGCTACCTCCCAGCCGCTGTGGAGTGAGTGTGTATGTGTATGTCTGTGTCTGTGTGTGTAAGTGCTTTCAGGTGTAGGTGCTGTGTGTCAGTGTGTGTAAGTGTGTGTAAAAGTGTGCGTGCTGTGTTTATGAGCTTACCAGCCCGGTCCATGCTCTCTTATTGTCACTGTGATCGATGTGTGTGCAATGGTATCTGGGACATCACTTTTTAGTGGGCTAGGTGGCAGTAAGGTTCAAGTAGCTTCCACTCCTCCCCATCACTTCTTACTGTTGTGATGTGATGACAGTGTTGTTGCTCTGCACACAGTAGGGAGACTGGGGACAATTGTAACACAACTTACCCGTGTTTTATTTGGCCCCGATGTCCCTACAAATACTAAGCAGTATCCTCTTGAATATTCAATGTCCATTATTAATTAACCTTGATTTGCATTCTTTGTTATTTTTCTCTTCAGTGGTGCAATGTCAATGTGTGTATTGGAACAGCGTAGTCAAAGTGCCTCCCATCCCTCTGGAGTCATTAAGCATGAAAGACACTGTAAACAACGAGGCTTTCGAAAAACCTTGGGATATGTTCCAATATCCACACTAGAATGCATGCCCAATACATTGCTTCATTGTAAGTGATATGCTAGTGTGGATATTGGAACACACCCT
>NW_025762806.1:0-1201 GCF_021184085.1 Oncorhynchus gorbuscha
CAGACATGACAGTGATATCATCTGAATCTCTACATTTAAAATTTTAGGTCAACAAAATATTCAAAAGCAATAGCAGTGGTTTTTTACAGTGGATAATAGCTCAGAATCATTTATGTTCAATTTCTTCAAATAACCAGGTTTCTATCCAACCATTTCATGGAGATTAATCACCTTATTGGGCACAGACAACAGCACAAAGGGCAAGAAGGTAGAGACGACAATACATCACGCAAAGCAGCCGCAACTGTCAGTAAGAGTGTCCACGACTAAGTCTTTGAATGGAGAGCAAGAGCTCTGAAGTTGTCATAATTACTGTGTAAGTCAATGGACGGGGGTGAGAACCAGGGCCCAAAATTAACATCCACCATCTGCTAAATGAGCATAGATTTTGGCATAAGATGTTTATTTCACCAGCCATGTTGGCGGGTGGTCAGGGCTCCACCGTGTGAGCATTTCACTCGCATTTATGAATAAGTATGATCACATTTATAGTCAAATAAATACCGCAGTGACTGTTTTCAAAGTATTTCTGCATCACTGCCTGGCTGGGGGCTGTGCGAACATAAGAGCTGAGTGAAAGATTCATTTTTAGATGCGTTTGCAAACATTGATAAAAGTTGGTCTAATTTACTTGAAACAAAAGTCTACTGAGACGTTGGCCTTCAGTTTCTTAGCTATTTACATTGTTTTGCTCACAAAGCTAGGTTGTTTTTTCTATTTTTGAGTTTCAACTGCTAGAGAAGAGAAGACAACACTTCCACTAGTCAGACTCAACCCTACAGGCAGAAACATGACTCAAGTTGCGTTACCACGGTAACCTCCCGCCCGTAAAGGGCCGGGAGAAACTTTCATCTGTGCTATTTTGGTTAAGACTCAGGTCACAAATGTTTTTATTAAACAATATACCACATTACTTCTCACTAGTAATACATGTGTTTTTTTAGAGACATTACAAATCATGCTCATCCGTTTTTGTTTAGTGTCATTTTAGATTAAAAATATTTATATTTTGGCTGGTAAGAAATCTGAGTGGTTGGTGGATTTTTAAATCGGAAACTAGCTGTCCTCTGGCTACACCATGGTGCTACCCTACAGAGTGCTGTTGAGTCTACTATAGACCATTTTTTAATCAATTATTTGGTGACTTGAATATATTTAGTATAGTTTTATCTAAAAATTATCACTTTAATGTTTCACTATG
>NW_025762807.1:0-1200 GCF_021184085.1 Oncorhynchus gorbuscha
ACAACATCCTGTGGTGAGCCCCAAGAAAGGAAGTGCCTATACGTCATCTAACCAAGGATAAAGCAGCCAAAAAATGCCAGTACTGGCGACATCGTGTGGAAGCTGTAGGCATTGTAATGGGGGCCTCGTTTTTTGCCTGTCGCCTTAGACAATACATTGACTGGCGGATGAATATTCTTTTTGTGTTTTTGGAGAACAGTTTTCCCTGGGATTTTTACTCCTAAACACGTTCTGTTATAGCCACAGACACGATTTAACCTGTTTTAGAGACGTCAGAGTCTCCACTCTTCCCGGAACAAGAGCAGGAGGTCAGCGTACCCTTGGCCCAGATGTTTGTCTGCCGACGTACCTGTAAAAGATCCAGGGCTGCTATTCTCAAGACCAACTACAGGTATCGTCGACACGCGAACCATCGCCGGACCCCAGGTCCCCGCTACCTCATTGGGCAGAGGGTATGGCTTTCCACTCGGGATCTGCCCCTTCGGGTACAGTCTCGCAAGCTGTCTCCCCGGTTCATTGGTCCTTTTCCCATCTCCAAAGTCCTGAGTTCCACTGCTGTCCGTCTTGTGTTACCCCCGTACAATCTGATTCACTCTACCTTCCATGTGTCTAGGATTAAGCCCATGTCTCACAGTCCTATGTTTTCTGTCTCCAGGCCCATCCCCCCCGGGTTATCGGTAGCCATCCAGCGTATACGGTGACGCGCCTCCTGAAGGTTTGACCATGGGGCAGGGGTTTCCAGTACCTGGTTGACTGGAAGGGTCCCGGCTAAAGACATCTTGGACCCGGTCCTTCATCGTCGATTTCCACCGCCGACACCATGGTCAGCCAGGTGGGGGTGGTACTGTCACGCCCTGATCTGTTTCACCTGTTCCTGTGATTGTCTCCACCCCCTCCAGGTGTCGCTTATTTTCCACAGTGTATTTATCCCTGTGTTCCTTGTCTGTCAGTGCCAGTTCGTCTTGCATGTTTAGTCAAGTCATCCAGCGTGTTTTTCCTGTACCTTTATATATATATAATGACACATTATATAATGACACATTAAATAAACTCTTTATAGTGTTTCATTGACATTTTAGAGGTGATAAGTTGAACAGATCGGGCGTTTCCCCACACGGCTTATCTCCCCCTTTCCCTATCACACAGTAGGTGTTATGCAGGTGAATGAGGACCCAAAAGCGACTTAACAGAAACAGAGTT
>NW_025762808.1:0-1200 GCF_021184085.1 Oncorhynchus gorbuscha
ACGGTACAGGGTCACGCGATGTGGCACGGTACAGGGTCACGCGATGTGGCACGGTACAGGGTCACGCGATGTGGCACGGTACAGGGTCACGCGATGTGGCACGGTACAGGGTCACGCGATGTGGCACGGTACAGGGTCACGCGATGTGGCACGGTACAGGGTCACGCGATGTGGCACGGTACAGGGTCACGCGATGTGGCACGGTACAGGGTCACGCGATGTGGCACGGTACAGGGTCACGCGATGTGGCACGGGTACAGGGTCACGCGATGTGGCACGGTACAGGGTCACGCGATGTGGCACGGTACAGGGTCACGCGATGTGGCACGGTACAGGGTCACGCGATGTGGCACGGTACAGGGTCACGCGATGTGGCACGGTACAGGGTCACGCGATGTGGCACGGTACAGGGTCACGCGATGTGGCACGGTACAGGGTCACGCGATGTGGCACGGTACAGGGTCACGCGATGTGGCACGGTACAGGGTCACGCACTTCACTTGGTCGTAAGGATTCTCCATACAGACATAATCCGCTCACGTTTAACCCGCTCACGTTTAACCCGCTCACATTAAAGTCGCTCACATTAAAGTCGCTCACATTAAAGTCGCTCACGTTTTATAGACTTATGGGGTGGCAGGTAGCCTAGTGGTTAGCGCTTTGGGCCAGTAACCAAAAGTTGGCTGGACCGAATCCCCATGCTGACAAGGTAAAAATCTGTCGTTCTGACAGCCTCGCTACTGTATATAGCCTCGCTACTGTATATAGCCTCGCTACTGTATATAGCCGCTACTGTGGTTAGCCTCGCTACTGTATATAGCTCGCTTACTGTATATAGCCTCGCTACTGTATATAGCCTCGCTTACTGCATATAGCCCGCTTACTGTATATAGCTCACATGCATATAGCCTCGCTACTGTATATAGCTCGCTACTGTATATAGCCTCGCACTGTATATATAGCCTCACTACTGTTATTATTTTTCACTGTTTTTATTTCTTATTTACCCATTGTTCACCTAATACCTCTTGCACTGTTGGTTGGCGTAGGAGCATTTAACTGCAAGGTCTACAACACCGTTGTATTTACGCACATGACAAACTTTGATTTGATAACCCACTGTTCCCCGGTAGGCCATCATTGTAACAAGAATTTATTTCTAACTGACTTGCCTAGTTAAATAAAGATTGAATTTAAAAA
>NW_025762809.1:0-1198 GCF_021184085.1 Oncorhynchus gorbuscha
GGGTAATTCATTATTGTGTGGATGAAGTTTGGGTGGACTGGTTTGGGGTAATTCATTATTGTGTGGATAAAGTTTGGGTGGGCTGGTTTGGGGTAATTCATTATTGTGTGGATAAAGTTTGGGTGGGTCGCGGGTTAAATAAAGACTAAACAATAACTTAAAAATCATTAAATATATCATTCTTGTTCAATTTCTATCTATTGCTTAGATGGAGGTGTTTCATTCATTATTTTTGTTATGCAGGTGAATGAGGACCCAAAAGCGACTTGGCGAAAACAGAGTTTTTAATCCAGTAAGATACTTAACAAAACAAAAGGCATAATACTACTCGTAAAGACGAGAACAGACTGGAGACTTGATCAAGAACTGCAGGTTGCCTCGGGAAGGCACTTGAACCTAGCAGACTCAGACACCTGCTCACCACGCAGCATCTGAGGGAAACACGACACGACAGGGCAAAACATAGACACAGCACGGTGAATATAGACAAGGATCCGACAGGGCAGGAACGGAAAACAAGGAGAGAAATAGGGACTCTAATCAGGGAAAAGGATCGGGAACAGGTGTGGGAAGACTAAATGATTGATTAGGGGAATAGGAACAGCTGGGAGCAGGAACGGAACGATAGAGAGAAGAGAGAGCGAGAGAGTGAGAGAGGGAGGGGGAGAGAGAGGGATAGAAAGAGGGAAAGAACCTAATAAGACCAGCAGAGGGAAACGAATAGAAGGGGAAGCACAGGGACAAGACATGATAATTAATGACAAAACATGACAATTTTAGGCTGTCTGGCATAAGTGTGTAACAATAAGCTTCAGGACCTAGCTGTATGAGCGCCAAATCGCTAACACGCCAAATCGCCAAATGTTTTTTGGGAACAGGCAGAAAAAGTTAACGTCGATCCAATGGAGGCAAAACAAAAGGACAATGTCAGAGTTGAATTATTAAGCGGTATAATAGGACGATAGCAGTGCCGCTATGTGATGTGTGATGATTGTGAGGAACTATAAAACATTGGATCGTCACAAGACAGGGACAAGACAGGGACTTCAAATAGGCCTATGGCAAGTTAAGGGAACTGTAGCTTACTGTTCAGATGTGTTAAATGGACATCTGGAGAATCTTCAGAGAATGCACAGTTAGGGACCGTCTGTAAACGTGCTTTCTTTATCAACATCATAAAAACTGATAGTATTTCTAC
>NW_025762810.1:0-1197 GCF_021184085.1 Oncorhynchus gorbuscha
GTTTTATCCCTCCATCCCACAGGGATTTATCCTAGAACAGGAACAAAACCTGTTGTTTTATCCCTCCATCCCATAGGGATTTATCCTAGAACAGGAACAAAACCTGTTGTTTTATCCCCTCCATCCCATAGGGATTTATCCCAGAACAGGAACAAAACCTGTTGTTTTATCCCTCCATCCCATAGGGATTTATCCTAGAACAGGAACAAAACCTGTTGTTTTATCCCTCCATCCCATAGGGATTTATCCCAGAACAGGAACAAAACCTGTTGTTTTATCCCTCCATCCCATAGGGATTTATCCTAGAACAGGAACAAAACCTGTTGTTTTATCCCTCCATCCCATAGGGATTTATCCTAGAACAGGAACAAAACCTGTTGTTTTATCCCTCCATCCCATAGGGATTTATCCTAGAACAGGAACAAAACCTGTTGTTTTATCCCTCCATCCCATAGGGATTTATCCTAGAACAGGAACAAAACCTGTTGTTTTATCCCTCCATCCCATAGGGATTTATCCTAGAACAGGAACAAAACCTGTTGTTTTATCCCTCCATCCCATAGGGATTTATCCTAGAACAGGAACAAAACCTGTTGTTTTATCCCTCCATCCCATAGGGATTTATCCTAGAACAGGAACAAAACCTGTTGTTTTATCCCTCCATCCCATAGGGATTTATCCTAGAACAGGAACAAAACCTGTTGTTTTATCCCTCCATCCCATAGGGATTTATCCTAGAACAGGAACAAAACCTGTTGTTTTATCCCTCCATCCCATAGGGATTTATCCTAGAACAGGAACAAAACCTGTTGTTTTATCCCTCCATCCCATAGGGATTTATCCTAGAACAGGAACAAAACCTGTTGTTTTATCCCTCCATCCCATAGGGATTTATCCCAGAACAGGAACAAAACCTGTAGATACCTAATCATCATCTAACAGGGGAAGGGAGAGGAGAGGAGATACCTAATCATCATCTAACAGGGGAAGGGAAGGGAGAGGAGATACCTAATCATCATCTAACAGGGGAAGGGAGAGGAGAGGAGATACCTAATCATCATCTAACAGGGGAAGGGAAGGGAGAGGAGATACCTAATCATCATCTAACAGGGGAAGGGAAGGGAGAGGAGATACCTAATCATCATCTAACAGGGAAGGAAGGGAGAGGAGATACCTAATCATCATCTAACAGGGGAA
>NW_025762811.1:0-1196 GCF_021184085.1 Oncorhynchus gorbuscha
GGCCGCGGCAGTGAGAGCGCCGAATCCTAACCACTAGACCACCAGGGAAGGGTACTACAGTGCAATTCGTTTCCCAGTTTGAAATGGTACATTTAGTTGAAGTCGTAAGTTTCCATCCACTTAGGCTGGAGTCATTAAAACCTGTTTGTCAACCCCTCCACACATTTCTTGCTAACAAACGATACGTTTTGGCAGTCGGTTAGGACATCTACTTTGTGCATGACACAAGTCATTTTTCCAACAATTGTTTACATTGGGATTATTTCACTTATAATTCACTGTATCACAAATTCAGTGGGCCAGAAGTTTACATACACTAAGTTGGTTGTGCCTTTAAACAGTTTGTAAAATTCCTAAAATGATGTCATGGCTTTAGAAGCTTCTGATAGGCTAATTGACATCCTTTGAGTCAATTGGAGGTGTACCTGTAGATGTATTTCAAGGCCTACCTTCAAACTCAGTGCCTCTTTGCTTGACTCCATGGGAAAAGCAAAGGAAATCAGGCAAGACCTCAGAAAAAAATGTAGACCTCCACAAGTCTGGTTCCTCCTTGGGAGCAATTTCCAAACGCCTGAAGGTACCTCGCTTCATCTGTAGAAACAATAGTACGCAAGTATAAACACATGGGACCACGCAGGCGTCATACCGCTCAGGAAGGAGACGCGGCTCTCTCCTAGAGATGAACATATTTTGGGTCGGAAAGTGCAAATCCATCCCAGAACAACAGCAAAGGACCTCAGAAGATGCTGGAGGAAACA
Source organism: Oncorhynchus gorbuscha (assembly GCF_021184085.1). Taxonomy (NCBI): domain Eukaryota; kingdom Metazoa; phylum Chordata; class Actinopteri; order Salmoniformes; family Salmonidae; genus Oncorhynchus; species Oncorhynchus gorbuscha. The sequence goes on from NW_025762811.1 coordinate 759, forward strand.
GGTACAAAATGGTCTATATCCACAGGCAAACGAGTCCTATATCGACATACTCCCCGAGAGGCCGCCTTCAGCAAGGAAGAAGCTACTGCTCCAAAACCGCCATAAAAAGCCATACTACAGTTTGGGGACAAAGATCCTAGTTTTTGCAATAACCTAGTTTTTGCACGAATCCTAACCACTAGACCACCAGGGAAGGGGTACTACAGTGCAAATCGGTTCCCAGTGTGAGCTGGTACATATGTGCGATAACCTTCTATATTCATTGTGACAGGTTGCACAAGTAAACATGTAGCAAAAGAGTAGTTCCCTGACCGGGAATCGAACCCGGGCCGCAGCGGTGAGAGCGCCGAATCCTAACCACTAGACCACCAGGGAAGGGTACATACAGTGCAAATCGGTTCCCAGTGTGAGCTGGTACATATGTGCGTATAACCTTCT
>NW_025762812.1:0-1195 GCF_021184085.1 Oncorhynchus gorbuscha
AGAACACCATCATGTTGTGGGGGTGCTTTGCTGCAGGAGGGTCTGGTGCACCACTAGAACACCTGGGAAGGACACTGCAGTGCAAATCGGTTCCCAGTGTGAGCTGGTACATATGTGCGATAACCTTCTATATTCATTGTGACAGGTTGCACAAGTAAACATGGAGCATAAGACTATTTCCCTGACCGGGAATCGAACCCGGGCCGCGGCGGTGAGAGCACCGAATCCTAACCACTAGACCACCAGGGAAGGATAATAGAGTGCAATTCGTTTCCCATTTTGAAATGGTACATATAGTTGAAGTCGTAAGTTTCCATCCACTTAGGCTGGAGTCATTAAAACCGGTTTGTCAACCCCTCCGCACATTTCTTGCTAACAAACGATAGTTTTGGCAGTCGGTTAGGACATCTACTTTGTGCATGACACAAGTCATTTTTCCAACAATTGTTTACAGAGGGATTATTTCACTTATAATTCACTGTATCACAAATTCAGTGGGCCAGAAGTTTACATACACAAAGTTGGCTGTGCCCTTAAACAGTTTGTAAAATTCCGAAAATCATGTCATGGCTTTAGAAGCTACTGATAGGCTAATTGACATCCTTTGAGTCAATTGGAGGTGTACCTGTAGATGTATTTCAAGGCCTACCTTCAAACTCAGTGCCTCTTTGCTTGACTCCATGGGAAAAGCAAAGGAAATCAGGCAAGACCTCAGAAAAAAATGTAGACCTCCACAAGTCTGGTTCCTCCTTGGGAGCAATTTCCAAACGCCTGAAGGTACCTCGCTCATCTGTAGAAACAATAGTACGCAAGTATAAACACCATGGGACCACGCAGGCGTCATACCGCTCAGGAAGGAGACGCGTTCTCTCTCCTAGAGATGAACGTACTTTGGGTCGAAAAGTGCAAATCCATCCCAGAACAACAGCAAAGGACCTTGTGAAGATGCTGGAGGAAACAGGTACAAAATGGTCTATATCCACAGGCAAACGAGTCCTATATCGACATACCCCGAGAGGCCGCTCAGCAAGGAAGAAGCTACTGCTCCAAAACCGCCATAAAAAAGCCATACTACAGTTTGGGGACAAAGATCCTAGTTTTTGCAATAACCTAGTTTTTGCGCCGAATCCTAACCACTAGACCACCAGGGAAGGGTACTACAGTGCAAATCGGTTCCCAGTGTGAGCTGGTACAT
>NW_025762813.1:0-1192 GCF_021184085.1 Oncorhynchus gorbuscha
CTGTCATGCAGGTGAAAGAGGACCCAAAAGCGACTTGGCGAAAACAGAGTCTTTAATCCAGTAAAGTCAATACAATCAAAAAACACAACTTTCACTCGAAATGACGAGGACAAACTGGAGACTCGATCTTGAACAGCAGGTGAACAGCAGGTTGCCTCGGGAAGGCACTTGAACCAGACAGACTCAGACACCTGCTCACCACGCAGCATCTGAGGAAAACACGACACGACAGGGCGATACACAAACACAGCACGGTGAATTCTAGACAAGGAACCGACAGGACAGGAACGGAACACAAAGGAAGAAATAGGGACTCTAATCAGGGGAAAGGATCGGGAACAGGTGTGGGAAGACTAAATGATTGATTAGGGGAATAGGAACAGCTGGGAGCAGGAACGGAACGATAGAGAGAAGAGAGAGCGAGAGAGTGAGAGAGGGAGGGGGAGAGAGAGGGATAGAAAGAGGGAAAGAACCTAATAAGACCAGCAGAGGGAAACGAATAGAATGGGAAGCACAGGGACAAGACAAGATAATAAATGACAAAACATGACATTCCCACAGTTTCTATAACATGAGGCATCTCCAGCAGAAGATTGAGGGTTTTTACCTCAGTGTGAAACAGGAAACACTACCTCTACCGTTTGACAGGTAAGTCCCAACAACAATATGACCTCAAACACATTATTAATCAAGCAGTAAAACTGATTTGTGAAAGAAAAAGCATTAGTCATACATATCAGACCATGTTAATGATCAAATGTAAAAATAACCTATGCCTTTAATTGATCTAATAGAAAACATTTAATTAAACTGAGGGATTACGTGACTACAAACAGCAAAGTATCTCGTGAGCCACAACTCTGCATGCCTTGTATAATGTTATAACTGCATGACAACAAATGCTTTAGGAATGAGTTGCTTGCTTTGTACTCTCTTTGTTTGTGCCTCTGTTGTAGCTCTATAACTTATAGTCATATAATATATCTGAATATACAGTCTGTCTAATCACCCCTTTTTTATTCTGACAATAACAAGAGTCATCAGATTCTGAGAAAAATTGTTGAGGACAAAGCAGCCTTGACAGCTGCCATTGTTCAACTTCACGAGCAGCAGGCAGAGTTTAGGCTCCCCACGGCGGATGAGCTGCTCAACACTGTCAACTGTGTGTGTTATGCAGGTGAGTGAGGACCCA
>NW_025762814.1:0-1192 GCF_021184085.1 Oncorhynchus gorbuscha
AACCGAGCTATTCTGGCAATTCCACTCAACATAATTCTGTGGCACCCTTGACAATTCACATGCATGTGACTCATAATTTGACACTCAAAATGTACATGATAGCCAGTATGGGGATCTGGCACGTCAACAAACAAGTCCACCAAAAGCATAGCCTGACAAGACTGGTCCCTCTTGGTTGCTTCTTGCGGAAATTCCAAACGGCTGGGGAATTAGCTCAAATGCTTTGCACGCGTGAGGTAGTGGGATCGATGCCCACATTCTCCAAAAGCACATTGTTTTATGGATCCAAGAAAACTCCAGTTCACACTTCATGCAGCTTTGTCTTACGACAACCTACTGTCATGTAAACAATGACAAGAAACTATCATGTAACAATGACAAGCAACTTTAATGTAACACTGATGTCAAAATGTCAGATGAAAAAGCAAGACATTACTTACTTTCAGAGGAGCAGCGTAGCACACACCATTGAGGACCACAAACAAAGCTGTGGAAAGTTTCCTTGAAGCCAGAGCATAAAGAAAGAACAAATACAGATGCCGAAACCCGGGATCGAACCAGGGACCTTTAGATCTTCAGTCTAACGCTCTCCCAACTGAGCTATTCTGGCAATTAACTCAACATAATTCTGTGGCACCCTTGACAATTCACATGCATGTGACTCATAATTTTGACACTCAAAATGTACTTGATAGCCAGTATGGGGATCGAACCCATGACCTTGGCATTATTAGCACCACACTCTAACCAACTGCGCTAACCAGCCATTTGCTATTTTGCTCAATTGTTGAAATGCACCGAGCCTCTGCAAGTGCTGGCACGTCAACAAACAAGTCCACCAACAGCATAGCCTGACAAGACTGGTCCCTCTTGGTTGCTTCTTGTGGAAATTCCAAACGGCTGGGGAATTAGCTCAAATGCTTTGCACGCGTACGGTAGTGGGATCGATGCCCGCATTCTCCAAAAACACATTTTTTGTGGATCCAAGAAAGCTGCAGTTCACACTTCATGCAGCCTTGTCTTACGACAACCTACTGTCATGTAGCAATGACAAGCAACTTTAATGTAACACTGATGTCAAAATGTCAGATGAAAAAGCAAGACATTACTTACTTTCAGAGGAGCAGCGTAGCACACACCATTGAGGCCCACAAACAAAGCTGTGGAAAGTTTCCTTGAAGCCAGAGCATAA
>NW_025762815.1:0-1191 GCF_021184085.1 Oncorhynchus gorbuscha
AGTGGTAGTGGAGGTCAGAGGGAGTCTAGGAGACAGACACAGTGTTAGTGGAGGTCAGAGAGAGTCTAGGAGACAGTGGAGGTCAGAGGGAGTCTAGGAGACAGTGGAGGTCAGAGGGAGTCTAGGAGACAGACACAGTGTTAGTGGAGGTCAGAGGGGGTCTAGGAGACAGACACAGTGTTAGTGGAGGTCAGAGAGAGTCTAGGAGACAGACACAGTGTTAGTGGAGGTCAGAGAGAGTCTAGGAGACAGACACAGTGTTAGTGGAGGTCAGAGAGAGTCTAGGAGACAGTGGAGGTCAGAGGGGGTCTAGGAGACAGACACAGTGTTAGTGGAGGTCAGAGAGAGTCTAGGAGACAGACACAGTATTAGTGGAGGTCAGAGGGAGTCTAGGAGACAGACACAGTATTAGTGGAGGTCAGAGAGAGTCTAGGAGACAGACACAGTGTTAGTGGAGGTCAGAGAGAGTCTAGGAGACAGACACAGTGTTAGTGGAGGTCAGAGAGAGTCTAGGAGACAGACACAGTGTTAGTGGAGGTCAGAGAGAGTCTAGGAGACAGACACAGTATTAGTGGAGGTCAGAGGGAGTCTAGGAGACAGACACAGTATTAGTGGAGGTCAGAGAGAGTCTAGGAGACAGACACAGTGTTAGTGGAGGTCAGAGAGAGTCTAGGAGACAGACACAGTGTTAGTGGAGGTCAGAGGGAGTCTAGGAGACAGACACAGTGTTAGTGGAGGTCAGAGGGAGTCTAGGAGACAGACACAGTGTTAGAGGAGGTCAGAGAGAGTCTAGGAGACAGACACAGTGTTAGTGGAGGTCAGAGAGAGTCTAGGAGACAGACACAGTGGTAGTGGAGGTCAGAGAGAGTCTAGGAGACAGACACAGTGTTAGTGGAGGTCAGAGAGAGTCTAGGAGACAGACACAGTGTTAGTGGAGGTCAGAGGGAGTCTAGGAGACAGACACAGTGTTAGTGGAGGTCAGAGAGAGTCTAGGAGACAGTGGACGTCAGAGGGAGTCTAGGAGACAGTGGAGGTCAGAGGGGGTCTAGGAGACAGACACAGTGTTAGTGGAGGTCAGAGAGAGTCTAGGAGACAGTGGACGTCAGAGGGAGTCTAGGAGACAGTGGAGGTCAGAGGGGGTCTAGGAGACAGTGGAGGTCAGAGGGGGTCTAGGAGACAGTGGAGGTCAGG
>NW_025762816.1:0-1190 GCF_021184085.1 Oncorhynchus gorbuscha
GCAGAGGGATCATTCGTAATTCTCTCGGATTCTAACATGCAAGACTACAAATCCCTGCAAGCTTCTGCATGTCATCTATAGCCGACACCTTTCACAGAACAGTTCACAGAATTGTCCATTGAAATAAATGTTCACAATTGAATCATTGCTACCTTAAGGCCTGATTGGTGGAGTGCTGCAGAGATGGGAGAACCTTCCAGAAGGACAACCATCTCCACAGAGGAACTCTGGAGCTCTGTCAGTGAACATCGGTGTCACAATTCATGTGTATAGGTGTCAGGGAAGTCAGGCACAGGATAATTCAACTTGGTAAAATGGAGTAATTTAATCAATCAAAACATAACTCCAAAACCATAAATACAAAATTAAACAAATTGTGTATGAGGACTCGTCGAGCACCAAATACAAACAACACGACACTGAACATAAAACAATCTCTGACAAAGACATGATGGGAAAACAAAAGGTTAAATACACAACAGGTAATGAATGGGATTGAAACCAGGTGTGTAGGAAGACAAGACAAAATCAATGGAAAAATGGATCAATGATGGCTAGAAGACCGGTGACGTTGACCGCCGAGTAAGGAGAGGCATCGACTTCGGCAGAAGTCGTGACAATCGAGTTCACCTCCCTGACCAAGGCCCTTCTCTCCCAATTTCTCTGTTTGGCCGGGCAGCCAGCTCTAGGAAGAGTCTTTGTTGGTTCCAAACTTCTTACTTTTAAAAATGATGGAGGCCACTGTGTTCTTGGGGACCTTCAATGCTGAAGACATTTTTTGGTACCTTTCCCCAGATCTGTGCCTCAACACTATCCTGTCTCAGAGCTCTATGGACAATTCCTTTGACCTCATGGCTTGGTTTTTGCTCTGACATGCACTGTGAACTGTGGGACCTTATATAGACAGGTCTGTGCCTTTCCAAATCATGTCTAATCAATTGAATTGAATTTGGCTCCAATCAAGTTGTAGAAACATTTCAAGGATGATCAATGGAATCAGGTTGCATCCGAGCTCAATTTTGAGTATCACAGCAAAGGGTCTGAATACTTAAGTAAAATGATTCCATTTTAGAATAAGTCTGTAACGTAAAAAAAAAGTGGAAAAGTTGAGGGGTCTGAATACTTAACGAATGCACTGTATACCGCTGGCAGAGTTTTCTACCATTGGCAGTTTTGTACACAGTCACGTG
>NW_025762817.1:0-1190 GCF_021184085.1 Oncorhynchus gorbuscha
TTTATTGGAGATGATACACGGACATACTGCCTGTATTGTAAAGGCTGGTTGAAGCTGTTTATTGGAGATGATACACGGACATACTGCCTGTATTGTAAAGGCTGGTTGAAGCTGTTTATTGGAGATGATACACGGGCATACTGCCTGTATTGTAAAGGCTGGTTGAAGCTGTTTATTGGAGATGATACACAGACATATTGCATGTATTGTAAAGGCTGGTTGAAGCTGTTTATTGGAGATGATACACGGACATACTGCCTGTATTGTAAAGGCTGGTTGAAGCTGTTTATTGGAGATGATACACGGACATACTGCCTGTATTGTAAAGGCTGGTTGAAGCTGTTTATTGGAGATGATACACGGACATACTGCCTGTATTGTAAAGGCTGGTTGAAGCTGTTTATTGGAGATGATACACGGGCATACTGCCTGTATTGTAAAGGCTGGTTGAAGCTGTTTATTGGAGATGATACACGGGCATACTGCCTGTATTGTAAAGGCTGGTTGAAGCTGTTTATTGGAGATGATACACGGGCATACTGCCTGTATTGTAAAGGCTGGTTGAAGCTGTTTATTGGAGATGATACACAGACATACTGCCTGTATTGTAAAGGCTGGTTGAAGCTGTTTATTGGAGATGATACACGGACATACTGCCTGTATTGTAAAGGCTGGTTGAAGCTGTTTATTGGAGATGATACACGGACATACTGCCTGTATTGTAAAGGCTGGTTGAAGCTGTTTATTGGAGATGATACACGGACATACTGCCTGTATTGTAAAGGCTGGTTGAAGCTGTTTATTGGAGATGATACACGGGCATACTGCCTGTATTGTAAAGGCTGGTTGAAGCTGTTTATTGGAGATGATACACGGGCATACTGCCTGTATTGTAAAGGCTGGTTGAAGCTGTTTATTGGAGATGATACACGGGCATACTGCCTGTATTGTAAAGGCTGGTTGAAGCTGTTTATTGGAGATGATACACGGGCATACTGCCTGTATTGTAAAGGCTGGTTGAAGCTGTTTATTGGAGATGATACACGGGCATACTGCCTGTATTGTAAAGGCTGGTTGAAGCCGTTTATTGGAGATGATACACGGACATACTGCCTGTATTGTAAAGGCTGGTTGAAGCTGTTTATTGGAGATGATACACGGGCATACTGCCTGTATTGTAAAGGCTGGTT
>NW_025762818.1:0-1189 GCF_021184085.1 Oncorhynchus gorbuscha
CGCTCTACCATTTGAGCTAATCCCCCTGCAGCTCCAATCAGAATTATGAAACCTCAATGACCGCACTGCCAAATCCCTCGTCCATAAGAAAGGATACTTTTTTAAAAGTATGCTTGCTTCAGCTGTCTAAAAGTATTTTTTCATGGTACTTCAGTAAAGGTTGAAGTAGTGACTGCAGTAAGCCCAGTGGTGGAAATAGTTGTATTGTTGGGTTAGTATCCAGAGCTACAACAACAATGTGTGCTGATTGAACTAAACTAAATATTTGGAGGATGCAGGAAACAATCCCACTACCTCTCACATGCTAAGCGAGTACTCTACCATTTGAGCTAATCCCCTGTGACTCCAATAAGAAGTATGAAATCTCAATGACCGCACTGCCAAATCCATCGTCGATTAAGATAGGATAATTTTTAAAAAGTATGCTTGCTTCAGCTGTCTAAAAGTATTTTTCATGGTAGTTCAGTAAAGGTTGAAGTAGTGACTGCAGTAAGCCCAGTGGTGGAAATAGTTGTATTGTTGGGTTAGTATCCAGAGCTACAACAACAATGTGTGCTGATTGAACCAAACTAAATAGTTGGAGGATGAAGGCATCGATCCCGCTCCCTCTCAAATGCTAAGCGAGCGCTCTACCATTTGAGCTAATCCCCTGTTCCTTCAACAAGAAGTATGAAATCGCAATGACCGCACTGCCAAATCCCTCATCCATTAGAAAGGATACTTTTTAAAAAGTATGCTTGTTTCAGCTGTCTAAAAGTTTTTTTCATGGTAGTTCAGTAAAGGTTGAAGTAGTGACTGCAGTAAGCCCAGTGGTGGAAATAGTTGTATTGTTGGGTTAGTATCCAGAGCTACAACAACAATGTGTGCTGATTGAACCAAACTAAATAGTTGGAGGATGCAGGCATCAATCCCGCTACCTCTCACATGCTAAGCGAGCGCTCTACCATTTGAGCTAATCCCCTGCGCCTCCAACAAGAAGTATGAAATCTCAATGACCGCACTGCCAAATCCCTCGTCCATAAGAAAGGATACTTTTTTAAAAGTATGCTTGCTTCAGCTCTCTAAAAATATTTTTCATGGTAGTTCAGTAAAGGTTGAAGTAGTGACTGCAGTAAGCCCAGTGGTGGAAATAGTTGTATTGTTGGGTTAGTATCCAGAGCTACAACAACAATGTGTGCTGATTGAACCA
>NW_025762820.1:0-1188 GCF_021184085.1 Oncorhynchus gorbuscha
TCTCTGTTCAACCTGATAATACACTGAGCTCTCTGTTCAACCTGATAATACACTGAGCTCTCTGTTCAACCTGATAATAAACTGAGCTCTCTGTTCAAACTGATAATACACTGAGCTCTCTGTTCAACCTGATAATACACTGAGCTCTCTGTTCAACCTGATAACACACTGATCTCTCTGTTCAACCTGATAATACACTGAGCTCTCTGTTCAACCTGATAATACACTGAGCTCTCAGTTCAACCTGATAATACACTGATCTCTCTGTTCAACCTGCATGATAGTACACTGAGCTCTCTGTTTAACCTGATAATACACTGATCTCTCTGTTCAACCTGCATGATAATACACTGAGCTCTCTGTTCAACCTGATAATACACCGAGCTCTCTGTTCAACCTGATAATACACTGAGCTCTCTGTTCAACCTGATAATACACTGAGCTCTCTGTTTAACCTGATAATACACTGAGCACTCTGTTCAACCAGATAATACACTGAGCTCTCTGTTCAACCTGATAATACACTGATCTCTCTGATCAACCTGATAATACACTGATCTCTCTGTTCAACCTGATAATACACTTAGCTCTCTGTTCAACCTGATAATACACTGAGCTCTCTGTTCAACCTGATAATACACTGAGCTCTCTGTTCAACCTGATAATACACTGAGCTCTCTGTTCAACCTGATAACACACTGAGCTCTCTGTTCAACCTGATAATACACTGAGCTCTCTGTTCAACCTGCATGATAATACACTGAGCTCTCTGTTCAACCTGATAATACACCGAGCTCTCTGTTCAACCTGATAATACACTGAGCTCTCTGTTCAACCTGATAATACACTGAGCTCTCTGTTCAACCAGATAATACACTGATCTCTCTGTTCAACCTGATAATACACCGAGCTCTCTGTTCAAACTGATAATACACTGATCTCTCTGTTTAACCTGATAATACACTGATCTCTCTGTTCAACCTGATAATACACCGAGCTCTCTGTTCAAACTGATAATACACTGATCTCTCTGTTTAACCTGCATGATAATACACTGAGCTCTCTGTTCAACCTGATAATACACTGAGCTCTCTGTTCAACCTGATAATACACTGAGCTCTCTGTTCAACCTGATAATACACTGAGCTCTCTGTTCAACCTGATAATATACTGAGCTCTCTGTTCAAC
>NW_025762821.1:0-1188 GCF_021184085.1 Oncorhynchus gorbuscha
CGTCCCGTTCCCTAGGGCATAGGGTGTGATTTGAGATGGCGCCCCGTTCCCTAGGGCATAGGGTGTGATTTGAGATGGCGCCCTGCTTCCCTAGGGTATAGGGTGTGATTTGAGATGGCGCCCGTTCCCTAGGGTATAGGGTGTGATTTGAGATGGCGCCCCGTTCCCTAGGGGTATAGGGTGTGATTTGAGATGGCGCCCCGTTCCCTAGGGTATAGGGTGTGATTTGAGATGGCGCCCCGTTCCCTAGGGCGTAGGGTGTGATTTGAGATGGCGCCCTGTTCCCTAGGGCATAGGGTGTGATTTGAGATGGCGTCCCGTTCCCTAGGGTATAGGGTGTGATTTGAGATGGCGCCCCGTTCCCTAGGGCATAGGGTGTGATTTGAGATGGCGCCCCGTTCCCTAGGGTATAGGGTGTGATTTGAGATGGCGCCCCGTTCCCTAGGGCATAGGGTGTGATTTGAGATGGTGCCCCGTTCCCTAGGGTATAGGGTGTGATTTGAGATGGTGCCCCGTTCCCTAGGGTATAGGGTGTGATTTGAGATGGCGCCCCGTTCCCTAGGGCATAGGGTGTGATTTGAGACACAGACCAATGGCGCCCCGTTCCCTAGGGCATAGGGTGTGATTTGAGATACAGACCAATGCGTCCCGTTCCCTAGGGTATAGGGTGTGATTTGAGATGGCGCCCCGTTCCCTAGGGCATAGGGTGTGATTTGAGATGGCGCCCCGTTCCCTAGGGTATAGGGTGTGATTTGAGATGGCGCCCCGTTCCCTAGGGTATAGGGTGTGATTTGAGATGGCGCCCGTTCCCTAGGGCATAGGGTGTGATTTGAGATGGCGCCCCGTTCCCTAGGGCATAGGGTGTGATTTGAGATGGCGCCCGTTCCCTAGGGGCGTAGGGTGTGATTTGAGATGGCACCCCGTTCCCTAGGGCATACGGTGTGATTTGAGATGGCGCCCCGTTCCCTAGAGTATAGGGTGTGATTTGAGATGGCGCCCCGTTCCCTAGGGTATAGGGTGTGATTTGAGATGGCGTCCCGTTCCCTACGGCATAGGGTGTGATTTGAGACACAGCCCAATGGCGCCCCGTTCCCTAGGGCATAGGGTGTGATTTGAGACACAGCCCAATGGCTCCCCGTTCCCTAGGGCATAGGGTGTGATTTGAGATGCAACCAATGATCTCCTATA
>NW_025762822.1:0-1188 GCF_021184085.1 Oncorhynchus gorbuscha
AGAAAGAAGAAAGAGCGATGGAGAGAGAGAGAGAGAGAGAGAGAGAGAGAGAGAGAGAGAGAGAGAGAGAGAGAGAGAGAGAGAGAGAGAGTGTGATGGAGAGAGAGAGAGAAAGAAGAAAGAGCGATGGAGAGAGGGAGAGAGAGAGAGAGAGAGAGAGAGAGAGAGAGAGAGAGAGAGAGAGAGAGAGAGAGAGAGAGAGAGAGAGAGAGAGAGAGAGAGAGAGTGTGATGGAGAGAGAGAGAGAAAGAAGAGAGAGAGAGAGAAGAGAGAGAGAGAGAGTGTGATGGAGAGAGAGAGAGAAAGAGCGGGGTGCGCACTTGGCAGCAGGGAGCAGAGTGCTGTGGAAATCTTTCTAGCTCTTTGTTTCATGGGCCAGGTGATACCTGTCTTCTCCAGTCAAAATCTTTTCACCTCCCAAAATAATTCACAACGTCACGCTTGCACCACAGTTTGGAATTGCTTTTGGTGCAAAAAAAGAGGATTCAAAGACGAAAAGACAAGCCACTTAAATAACCAGAAATGAGGGATGACTTGACGACCAGAGAACTGCTATTCTATGGTTTGGTGCATCGTTGTCAGAATTTGCATAGACTGATCGCACATGCTGATATGCGCCAACAAAGTAGAACGCTAAAGTCATGCAAGTTTAACCTTCCCATCATGAAATATACAGATGTGTGTATCTGCATGGCTGGACTGCCCAACTAGGTTCTCATGTCATCAAACATTTATAGCCACATCAAGCGAGCGTCTCAATGTCATCAAAACTGTCATGTTTTGTCTTAGATTGTCTTGTCATTTTGCTTTTCCCTCTGTTCGTTTTCCCCCTGCTGGTCTTTTTAGGTTCGTTCCCCTTTTTCTCTCTCTCTTCCTCTCTCTCTTCTCTCTATCGTTCGTTCCTGCTCCCAGCTGTTCCTATTCCCCTAATCAATCATTTAGTCTTCCCACACCTGTTCCCTATCTTTTTCCCTGATTAGAGTCCCTATTTCTCCCCTTGTTTTCCGTTTCTGCCCTGTCGGATCCTTGTCTATTGTTCACCGTGCTGTGTCTGTGTATCGCCCTGTCGTGTCGTGTTTCCCTCAGATGCTGCGTGGTGAGCAGGTGTCTGAGTCTGCTACGTTCAAGTGCCTTCCCGAGGCAACCTGCAGTTCTTGATCGAGTCTCCAGTCTGTTCTCGTCATTACG
>NW_025762823.1:0-1188 GCF_021184085.1 Oncorhynchus gorbuscha
GGAAGAGTAGCTGCTACCTTGACAGGAACTAATGGAGATCCATAATAAACCCCAGGAAGTGTAGCTGCTGCCTTGGCAGGAACTAATGGAGATCCATAATAAACCCCAGGAAGTGTAGCTGCTGCCTTGGCAGGAACTAATGGAGATCCATAATAAACCCCAGGAAGAGTAGCTGCTGCCTTGACAGGAACTAATGGAGATCCATAATAAACCCCAGGAAGAGTAGCTGCTACCTTGACAGGAACTAATGGAGATCCATAATAAACCCCAGGAAGTGTAGCTGCTGCCTTGGCAGGAACTAATGGAGATCCATAATAAACCCCAGGAAGAGTAGCTGCTGCCTTGACAGGAACTAATGGAGATCCATAATAAACCCCAGGAAGAGTAGCTGCTGCCTTGACAGGAACTAATGGAGATCCATAATAAACCCCAGGAAGAGTAGCTGCTGCCTTAGCAGGAACTAATGGGGAGCCATAATAAACCACAGGAAGAGTAGCTGCTGCCTTGACAGGAACTAATGGAGATCCATAATAAACCCCAGGAAGTGTAGCTGCTGCCTTGGCAGGAACTAATGGAGATCCATAATAAACCCAGGAAGAGTAGCTGCTACCTTGACAGGAACTAATGGAGATCCATAATAAACCCCAGGAAGTGTAGCTGCTGCCTTGGCAGGAACTAATGGAGATCCATAATAAACCCCAGGAAGAGTAGCTGCTGCCTTGACAGGAACTAATGGAGATCCATAATAAACCCCAGGAAGAGTAGCTGCTGCCTTGACAGGAACTAATGGAGATCCATAATAAACCCCAGGAAGAGTAGCTGCTGCCTTAGCAGGAACTAATGGGGAGCCATAATAAACCACAGGAAGAGTAGCTGCTGCCTTGACAGGAACTAATGGAGATCCATAATAAACCCCAGGAAGTGTAGCTGCTGCCTTGGCAGGAACTAATGGAGATCCATAATAAACCCAGGAAGAGTAGCTGCTACCTTGACAGGAACTAATGGAGATCCATAATAAACCCCAGGAAGTGTAGCTGCTGCCTTGGCAGGAACTAATGGAGATCCATAATAAACCCCAGGAAGAGTAGCTGCTGCCTTGACAGGAACTAATGGAGATCCATAATAAACCCCAGGAAGAGTAGCTGCTGCCTTGACAGGAACTAATGGAGATCCATAATAAACCCCAGG
>NW_025762824.1:0-1184 GCF_021184085.1 Oncorhynchus gorbuscha
ACGGCAGATAATTGCAATAACAGACGTGGATTTAGGGTAAAGGCTGGATTCCCTTTATTTGTCCGGTGTCCTTGGTGGCCTTGTTTGAAATTACATTACAGTTTTCTGTTGAGAAAAAGTTGCAGCGGTGGACTTTGAACCGACACCTCCGGAAGACTGGGTCCTTAAATCCAGTTCTCTGGACAGCTCGGCCACAGTACCCACTGTTAAAATGGACTGCTTGGTCGTCGCACAGACCATCACAAGTTTCCTTTTTTCCAATCAAGGATTTGACGTGAACAACCACCGGTAGGAGGTGCAACTGACACCGCGGGGGCACAGGACTTGGTGGCTGGTTGGTTAAGGCGATGGACTACAATATTGAGTTGGAACCCGATCCGTGACACACAACATTGCTTCTTTTCTCCCTTGCATGTGCGACATGAAATTAAAAACCCTAAAATAAAGCAGAACATGTGATAGCTTGCGAAACAAACTCTGGTTGGTTGGTTAAATGGAAAGAGTTGGAACAGTGGCTTCTTTTCTCCCTTGCATGGGCGACATTAAAAATCTTGAAATGAAGCAGAAAATGTGACAGCAAAACAAGCTCAATAAAGATGGCAGTGGTGGGATTTGAACCTTAGAGACTGGAGCCTAAATCCAGCGCCTTAGACCGCTCGGCCACACTACCCAGCTCTGGCAAACTATTCACACTTTCTCGTCAGTTACCTAGAGCGTCTGCACTCCCTTGTATTTTAGTCTGCTTTTTCATTTTCTTCTTTAAAATCTTTATGTATCTCATGTTGCTCTTGCGTCCTTCATCTTTTTTTGATTCTCTTTTTAAAAATCTTAATTTATCTGATGTTGCTCTTTCTTCCATCGTATAAACTTAGAATTAGTTTCTGCTTTTATGTCTGAAGCAGATTGAATTAGAAAAACACGGCAGATAATTGCAATAACAGACGTGGGAATTAGGGTAAAGGCTGGATTCCCTTTATTTGTCCGGTGTCCTTGGTGGCCTTGTTTGAAATTACATTACAGTTTTCTGTTGAGAAAAAGTTGCAGCGGTGGACTTTGAACCGAAAGACTGGGTCCTTAAATCCAGTTCTCTGGACAGCTCGGCCAGAGTACCCACTGTTAAAATGGACTGCTTGGTCGCCGGACAGACCATCACAACTTTCCTTTTTCCAATCAAGGATTTGACG
>NW_025762825.1:0-1183 GCF_021184085.1 Oncorhynchus gorbuscha
CTCCCACAGCTCTTACTTCTGTCAAGACGTGTTTTAAGTGGTCCGGTTCCGCCCAGGAGCTTTTGATCTTCTAAAAGAACGTTTCGTCCGCTCCTATCCTCGTTACTCCTGACGTCACTAGACAATTCATTGTCGAGGTTGGCCTTCAGAGGTAGGCGTGGGAGCCATTCTATCCCAGCGCTTCCAGTCTGACGATAAGGTTCATCCTTGCGCTTATTTTTCTCATCGCCTGTCGCCATCTGAGCGCAACTATGATGTGGGTAACCGTGAACTGCTCGCCATCCGTAGCCCTAGGCGAATGGCGACAGTGGTTGGAGGGCGACCGTTCCTTTGTCGTTTGGACAGACCATAAGAACCTTGAGTACATCCGTTCTGCCAAGCGACTTAATGCCCGTCAAGCTCGTTGGGCGTTGTTTTTCGCTCGTTTGAGTTTGTGATTTCTTACCGTCCGGGTAGCAAGAACACCAAGCCTGATGCCTTATCCCGTCTGTTTAGTTCTTCTGTGGCTTCTACTGATCCCGAGGGGATTCTTCCTTATGGGCGTGTTGTCGGGTTAACAGTCTGGGAATTGAAAGACAGGTTAAGCAAGCACTCACGCACACTGCGTCGCGCGCGCTTGTCCTAGTAACCTCCTTTTCGTTCCTGTTTCCACTCGTCTGGCTGTTCTTCAGTGGGCTCACTCTGCCAAGTTAGCGGGTCATCCCGGTGTTCGAGGCACTCTTGCGTCTATTCGCCAGCGCTTTTGGTGGCCGACTCAGGAGCGTGACACGCGCCGTTTCGTGGCTGCCTGTTCGGACTGCGCGCAGACTAAGTCGGGTAACTCTCCTCCTGCCGGTCGTCTCAGACCGCTCCCCATTCCTTCTCGACCATGGTCTCACATTGCCTTAGACTTCATTACCGGTCTGCCTTTGTCTGCGGGGAAGACTGTGATTCTGACGGTTGTCGATAGGTTCTCTAAGGCGGCACATTTCATTCCTCGCTAAACTTCACGTTGTGAGCGCACCTGGAGGAGGGTGAGGTCTGCACTTTGCCGTTACAGGGCACAGACGGTGAGCCGCCAATAAACGCAGGATTAAGAGTCCAAGGTATTGCGGCCAGAGAGTGTAACTCACTCGCAACCTTCCTCTTACGACAGCTTCTCGTAAGTTGACTCCCGCTGAGTTCATTGGTCCGTTCCGTGTCT
>NW_025762826.1:0-1182 GCF_021184085.1 Oncorhynchus gorbuscha
AAATGGAACCTCTTGGTCTTATTCCCCTGAATGTGACCCCCTCACCCTTTTCGCTATATCCACTGATGTAGCTACTTCTACCCGTTATGAATAAGAACTTCACTATAACTCCATACGCTTGCTGATATTCTCAAACAATAGGATATATTTGACTTCATGGTATTGGCTGAAGAGTGAGTTTGATTCTCCCCAGTAGTCCACTCTACTGTTAGTTTTGACAATACTGAGTACAGTTTAGGCAAACATAGTAATTTGAGTGCATGCACAAAGTACAATATGCATGAAGAATATGGTTAACTGGATTCACTTGTACCTTTCTTTTCAAGTTTCAATTTATTCAAATGTTGATGGGTCAAGCCTCTCACTACTTTTCCAGCTGATTGCTAAAACAGAATGCATTTTTGATTATTTAATTGTTTAATGAGATAAAACAGTGAAGGCTAACAAGATAAATAAAATTGGTTGCATAAACCATGACCAATAGACTACAGTATATTAGCAGTATGAATAGATTACAACTGAGAGAGAGAACATCGATGTGGTTCATAATTATAAGATTCACCACATTGACCTACGCTTTGACTGTGAGACTGGTAAGATAATTATGTTCTAAACTGGTGAAACAGCGGCATCTGGTGAAAGACTACATCTGTCACGCCCTGACCTTAGATATCTCAGTTTTCTTTATATTTTGGTTAGGTCAGGGCGTGACTAGGGTGGGTACGCTAGTTTTTGTAGTGTCTAGGGGTTTTTGTATGTCAATGTGTTTGTAGGTCTAGGTGATTTGTATGTCTATGGTGGCCTGATGTGGTTCCCAATCAGAGGCAGCTGTTTATCGTTGTCTCTGATTGGGGATCATATTTAGGTATCCATTTCCCTTTGGTGTTGGTGGGATCTTGTCTATGTGTAGTTGCCTGTCAGCACTCGTTTGTATAGCGTCGTGGTTTGTTATTTTGTTCAGTGTTCTTTAAATAAATAAATAAATAAATAAATAAGAATGTACGATTGCAAAGCTGCGCCTTGGTCTGATCCTTATTACGAACGTGACAACATCATCATGTAAAATGTTCCTTCCTGATGCTGTATCAATTGTAATGACATTGACCGAAATGTGACCATGTTCATGTTACACCACTCTGTTATGTCTTACAATGTAACATGGGCTTTGAATGATTCCTTACT
>NW_025762827.1:0-1180 GCF_021184085.1 Oncorhynchus gorbuscha
GTTTCATCACAAAACCGGAGAGCAACCTCTGTCTGGTGAAGTCCACAAAGCATATTGAATGTAACAAACAGTTACATGATCTACAGCATGGTCAAGTTAATGTTTCTGACATTTTCAGACTACTAAACAACTGTTGATTTAGAACCACAGAGAGTTACCACAAGTTGCAAAGAAAACAGAAGCTGCCTTCACTATTCCAGCACCATTTCAACATCATCAAATCACCTATGCTTAGTCTAATACAGTGACAACTAAAAGATACCAAAAACAATTTATTTCAATCAATGAAAGCTAAATGTGATGTGGCTGTTCATGGTTCTGATTTCTGTGTGTGTGTGTGTGTGTGTATGTGTGTATGTGTGCATCCTCCTCTCTTTCATGTTGATGAAACAGTCTATGACTCTGTCATACAGTACACACTTTGTTTTTGTTTTCTTAGGTGACCTGGCTAAAATTCTTGCTCGCAACCTAACTTCCTTTCATGGGCAACGATGTGCCGCTAGGTAACATTAGCCTACTACAGTACATTAGCTACATATTGAACTTCCATCCTCTCAGGCCAGGAGCACAATGTATGAATTAATGGTTGGATCAAAATCGCCATTATAATCATTGGCCAGTACGGAGAATTAAGTAAAACCACAAGTCCAAATCCCTATCTCCATCCATGGGTAATTTAGGAAAGGGCCAATTTTAGCTAGCGAGCAAACGGAGGAAAACAGCACAACAAGATACAATTCATGTCTCTGTCAATTATGTTTGGCTTTTTTTGGGTGTGCCAGGACCATTCACAGTTGAGCTCGCTCAGTTTAGCTCAACGCTGATTGGCTATTATTATTTTTTTAAATGATCAAGGGAGGCCAAATGCTTGCTGGCTTCCCTTGCATTCAATGCTACGGGCGGCAATAATGTTGACCACACAGCATCAGATAGATGGCCGCTGTTTCGCTCGCTCGGATGCTTTCTCCGGTGAGATTCGTTCAGCCTCTTGCGAACTGAAGGATGTTTATGTATTGTTTTATTGGTCAATGTTTTGGGAAAGCCTGACTTCCCTTGCCATCTATGAATACACGCCACTGCTAACAGCGGTAGTAAACTGCTCAACTAAGGGGCAATGCTGTTCAATCTACCACAGACCTGGCTACCTACCAGATGGTCATCACTGTAGTTACCACAGCCA
>NW_025762828.1:0-1179 GCF_021184085.1 Oncorhynchus gorbuscha
TGGTCATGTGACTGCTGAGAGATCATACAGTAGGTGTACAGTTCTAGACTCTGGTCATGTGACTGCTGAGAGATCATACAGTAGGTGTACAGTTCTAGACTCTGGTCATGTGACTGCTGAGAGATCATACTGTAGGTGTACAGTTCTAGACTCTGGTCATGTGACTGCTGAGAGATCATACAGTACGTGTACAGTTCTAGACTCTGGTCATGTGACTGCTGAGAGATCATACAGTAGGTGTACAGTTCTAGACTCTGGTCATGTGACTGCTGAGAGATCATACTGTAGGTGTACAGTTCTAGACTCTGGTCATGTGACTGCTGAGAGATCATACAGTACGTGTACAGTTCTAGACTCTGGTCATGTGACTGCTGAGAGATCATACAGTAGGTGTACAGTTCTAGACTCTGGTCATGTGACTGCTGAGAGATCATACTGTAGGTGTACAGTTCTAGACTCTGGTCATGTGACTGCTGAGAGATCATACAGTAGGTGTACAGTTCTAGACTCTGGTCATGTGACTGCTGAGAGATCATACAGTAGGTGTACAGTTCTAGACTCTGGTCATGTGACTGCTGAGAGATCATACAGTAGGTGTACAGTTCTAGACTCTGGTCATGTGACTGCTGAGAGATCATACAGTAGGTGTACAGTTCTAGACTCTGGCTCTGTGGATGATATGGCATTCATGAGGCAGCTCTGCCACAAAGGTCAAGAGGAGTGAATTATTTAAAACAAACTTATATTGCCAAGCTATCTGTAGTGTTTCAATGCATTATGATGTAAAACATGTTAACATGATCTATGATGTATTACATGTTAACATAAATTCTTATATACAGTGGGGCAAAAAAGTATTTAGTAAGCCACCAATTGTGCAAGTTCTCCCACTTAAAAAGATGAGAGAGACCTGTAATTTTCATCATAGGTACACTTCGACTATGACAGACAAAATGAGAAAAAAAATCCAGACAATCACATTGTAGGATTTTTAATGAATTTATTTGCAAATTATGGTGGAAAATAAGTATTTGGTAACCTACAAACAAGGAAGATTTCTGGCTCTCACAGACCTGTAACTTCTTCTTTAAGAGGCTCCTCTGTCCTCCACTCGTTACCTGTATTAATGGCACCTGTTTGAACTTGTTATCAGTATAAAGGACACCTGTCCACAACCTC
>NW_025762829.1:0-1178 GCF_021184085.1 Oncorhynchus gorbuscha
TGGTCTCCTCCATAGTAACACAGTCTGTTGTGGTCTCCACTACCATAATAACACTGTGGTCTGCTGTGGTCTCACCCATAATAACACTGTGGTCTGTTGTGGCCTCACTACCATAATAACACTGTGGTCTGTTGTGGTCTCACTCCATAATAGCACTGTGGTCTGTTGTGGTCTCACACCATAATAACACTGTGGTCTGTTGTGGTCTCACTCCATAATAACACTGTGGTCTGTTGTGGTCTCACTCCATAATAACACTGGTCTGTTGTGGTCTCACACCATAATAACACTGTGGTCTGTTGTGGTCTCACTCCATAATAACACTGTGGTCTGTTGTGGTCTCACTCCATAATAACACTGGTCTGTTGTGGTCTCACTCCATAATAACACTGTGGTCTGTTGTGGTCTCACTCCATAATAACACTGTGGTCTGTTGTGGTCTCACACCATAATAACACTGTGGTCTGTTGTGGTCTCACTCCATAATAACACTGGTCTGTTGTGGTCTCACACCATAATAACACTGTGGTCTCACTCCATAATAACACTGGTCTGTTGTGGTCTCACTCCATAATAACACTGGTCTGTTGTGGTCTCACACCATAATAACACTGTGGTCTGTTGTGGTCTCACTCCATAATAACACTGTGGTCTGTTATGGTCTCACTCCATAATAACACTGGTCTGTTGTGGTCTCACTCCATAATAACACTGGTCTGTTGTGGTCTCACTCCATAATAACACTGTGGTCTGTTGTGGTCTCACTCCATAATAACACTGTGGTCTGTTGTGGTCTCACCCCATAATAACACTGGTCTGTTGTGGTCTCACACCATAATAACACTGTGGTCTCACTCCATAATAACACTGGTCTGTTGTGGTCTCACTCCATAATAACACTGGTCTGTTGTGGTCTCACACCATAATAACACTGTGGTCTGTTGTGGTCTCACTCCATAATAACACTGGTCTGTTGTGGTCTCACTCCATAATAACACTGGTCTGTTGTGGTCTCACTCCATAATAACACTGTGGTCTGTTGTGGTCTCACTCCATAATAACACTGTGGTCTGTTGTGGTCTCACTCCATAATAACACTGTGGTCTCACTCCATAATAACACTGGTCTGTTGTGGTCTCACACCGTAATAACACTGTGGTCTCACTCCATAATAACAC
>NW_025762830.1:0-1178 GCF_021184085.1 Oncorhynchus gorbuscha
GACTGCTAATCCATTGTGCTCTGCATGCATGGGTTTGAATCCCATCCTCATCGTGTAACAATTAAAATTCTGTGCTTTACTTTGGCACTGGAAGATTTTGACTTTCACAAAAACTGGTAAAATTGCTGACTGCCACAGCGAGAGCACAGGACTTGGTATCTGAGTGGTTAAGGCGATGGACTGCTAATCCATTGTGCTCTGCATGCATGGGTTAGAATCTCATTGTATAACAATTACAATTCTGTGCTTTATTTTGGCACTGGAAGATTTTGACTTTCACAAACACTGGTAAAATTGCTGACTGCCACAGGGAGAGCACAGGACTTGGTATCTGAGTGGTGAAGGCGATGAACTGCATGTGTGGATTATAACACCAACCTCTTCACAAAACATTTGTTATTTCCTCTCTTACATGGCCCCACATGAATATAGAATCCCTGCGCAATCCTAGAGTGACTAATAGGATTCAGGTATTGAGAATTAGCTTCACCAAGGGCAACGTCAATGGTGGGATTTGAACCCGAACACCTCAACACACTTAATCAAGCACTTGAGACCACTCGGCCTGACAACACGTTTGTTAAATGTCTCGATGGGATCGACACATGGCCTTGCCAGTGCTCTACCAAACTTCATTGATTTCAATCTAGGGTTTACAACACGTTTGTTAAATGTCTCGATGGGATCGACACATGGCCTTGCCATTGCTCTGCCTAACTTTCATTGATTTCAATCAAGGGTTTTACATACAGCAACTACAGATTTTGAAAGTCATTTGCCACTACCAAAATTCAGGATGAGGTGGCCGAGTGGTTAAGGCGATGGACTGCTAATCCATTGTGCTCTGCATGCATGGGTTCGAATCCCATCCTCATCGTGTAACAATTACATTTCTGTGCTTTATTTTGGCACTGGAAGATTTTTGACTTTCACAAACACTGGTAAAACTGGACTGCCACAAAGCACAGGACTTGGACTGGACTGCTAATCCATTGTGCTCTGCATGCATGGGAGAATCCTCATTGTATAACAATTACAATTCTGTGCTTTACTTGAAGATTTTGACTTTCACAAACACCGGTGGTAAAGGCGATGAACTCCATGTGGGATTATACACCAACCTCTTCACAAAACATTTGTTATTTCCTCTCTTACATGGCCCCACATGAATATTGAAT
>NW_025762831.1:0-1178 GCF_021184085.1 Oncorhynchus gorbuscha
ACATGGTCTACAATTGTCATGTTTTGTCATATATTGTCTTGTCCTTGTGCTTTCCCTTCTGTTCGTTTCCCCCTGCTGGTCTTATTAGGTTAGTTCCCTTTTTCTATCCCTCTCTCTCCCCCTCCCTCTCTCTCTTCTCTCTATCGTTCCGTTCCTGCTCCCAGCTGTTCCTCATTCTCCCTACTCACTCATTTACTCTTTTCACACCTGTCCCCTATTTTGCCCTCTGATTAGAGCCCCTATTTCTCCCCTTGTTTTCCGCTTCTGTCCTTGTCGGATCCTTGTATGATGTTCGCTGTTCTGTGTCCTTGTCTCGCCCTGTCGTGTTTTGTCTTCTTCAGATGCTGCGTGTGAGCAGGTGTCTTAGTCTGCTACGGTCGGTGCCTTCCCGAAGCAACCTGCAGTCAATGGTCGAGTCTCCAGTCAGTCCTCGTTACTACGAGTGGATTTAAGTTTTTTCCTGTTTTGTTTTCTTCTTGATTTTTCCAGGATTATTACTTTTGTCTTATACTGGAATAAAGACTCTGTTTTCGTTAAGTCGCTTTTGGGTCCTCATTCACCAGCATAACAACAATAGTGGCCCTTATGTCATCAGATATGCGCCTATGTCCTCTTCTGCCTCTTCCTCTGTTTTGCCTTCCAGCACGCATCCCTTGCTCCTCATCTTCCTCCTCTTGGCTGTTGACCCTGTTCGTTTCCTGGTCCATCCATTATTGGAAAATTGCAACTCTGTGTTGTGGTCTGTCTATATATGCTTGCCAATTAATTCTTCATGAGATGCAACTTTGAGCAATTTAGACAACTGGTTGATTGTTGTTTGAACTAACACTTTTACATTCCTTCATGAGTGAGGGTCAATTTCACCTGCACGATTCATCAATTCACGTTTTTGTACAAAAGGTGTAATAGAAATGTGTAAAACTATGCTTGACAGTTTATGACAAATAGTTCAACAATTTTCCATGTTTGCATGAATTGCTTTAATGATGTGCACAAGTGACTAGATGATTTGGAATTTGTACAAGTAGTATCAAGAATTGCACTTTTGATCTAAGAAATGCACCAAAGCGACTGAGAAAAACTGTAAATGGAAAGCACAATGTTCAGGGCCATACAATTTGTCCATTGTACAATATACAGTCTACAATGCACTGTACTACAGTATCCATTCTCAGACT
>NW_025762832.1:0-1177 GCF_021184085.1 Oncorhynchus gorbuscha
CAAATCAAATCAAATCAAATTTATTTATATAGCCCTTCGTACATCAGCTGATATCTCAAAGTGCTGTACAGAAACCCAGCCTAAAACCCCAAACAGCAAACAATGCAGGTGTAAAAGCACGGTGGCTAGGAAAAACTCCCTAGAAAGGCCAAAACCTAGGAAGAAACCTAGAGAGGAACCGGGCTATGTGGGGTGGCCAGTCCTCTTCTGGCTGTGCCGGGTAGAATATAACAGAACATGACCAAGATGTTCAAATGTTCATAAATGACCAGCATGGTCAAATAATAATAAGACAGAACAGTTGAACTGGAGCAGCAGCACAGTCAGATGGACTGGGGACAGCAAGGAGCCATCATGTCAGGTAGTCCTGGGGCACGGTCCTAGGGCTCAGGTCCTCGAGAGAGAAAAAGAAAGAGAGAATTAGAGAGCATATGTGGGGTGGCCAGTCCTCTTCTGGCTGTGCCAGGTGGAGATTATAACAGAACGTAGCCAAGATGTTCAAATGTTCATAAATGACCAGCATGGTTGAATAATAGTAAGGCAGAACAGTTGAAACTGGAGCAGGAGCATGGCCAGGTGGACTGGGGGACAGCAAGGAGTCCTCATGTCAGGTAGTCCTGGGACATGGTCCTGGGGCCCAGGCCAGTTGAAACTGGAGCAACAGCATGGCCAGGTGGACTGGGGACAGCAAGGAGTCATCATGTCAGGTAGTCCTGGGGCATGGTTCTAGGGCTCAGGTCCTCCGAGAGAAGAAAAAGAAAGAGAGAAGGAGAGAATTAGAGAACGCACACTTAGATTTACACAGGACACCGAATAGGACAGGAGAAGTACTCCAGATAAACAAACTGACCCTACCCCCCGACACATAAACTACTGCAGCATAAATACTGGGAGGCTGAGACAGGAGGGGTCAGGAGACACTGTGGCCCCATCCGAGGACACCCCCGGACAGCCAAACAGGAAGGATATAACCCCACCCCACTTTGCCAAAGCACAGCCCCCCACACCACTAGAGGGGAAATCTTCAACCACCAACTTACCATCCTGAGACAAGGCCGAGTATAGCCCACAAAGATCTCCGACACGGGTAACAACCCAAGGGGTGGGGGAACCCAGACAGTGCCGACCACAACAGTGAATCAACCCCCCCCCAGGTGACGCATCCCCCCCAGGACGG